>NC_061822.1:47221646-47226646 GCF_019202785.1 Penaeus chinensis | reverse complement strand
TCGATATCTATAGCACTGGTAAAAAATACATTTCCCCGCCAATTCATCGAAAGGTGAAATCAGGCAAGGCAGAGCCATCTATGTGTAAAGAAATTCACAAAAAAAAATAAAAATGAGCACAGCATTTTCCCCATTTTTTTTATCATTTTCACCGTCGCGAATGGGATAATATCGTCATCGTCATCGTCATCGTCATTTTTTTTTTCATTTTCACCGTCGCGAATGGGATAATATCGTCATCGTCATCGTCATTGTCATTGTCATTGTCCTTGTCATCGTCAAACTTTCCTTCATTCATTTCATTACCATAAAAAGTATTTTTTTTTTTTCTTATGATTAGTATTACAACTCCCGGTCGTCTATTAATATTAGTGTTTATTGTTTTCTATTAAGCAAACAAAACTAAAGGCAATGAGAGGAAGAACTGCACCGCGATTTCCCTTTCCCTTACGACCTTTTCAGAATGTGAAGACACCCTTTACCCTTTACGTGGAAGCGGTTGGAAGGCCAATAGCCTCCCTTACGCGTTCGCCAATAACCATCGAGTTAAAGGGCCAAGTCACAAACACAGGAAGACAAGCCAGATTCTCATACTAGCGAGGTCATTAACTCTTTCACACCCAAACGCTCCTGAAAAGGGAACGCTTTAGGAGCAGGGTGACTACAAATTGGGTATTATTACACTTTTATACAGGGAAATGGGACGTAGTCTGTCGAAAGATATATGTAGTTGTGTGGTAGATGTCGGCATCGCAGGTTATATAGTGTGGTTTAGAGAAATAAGGGAAATTTGAAACATTTCAGATCTAAAACTCCTCTAACGTTTAGTAACTTTAGCTTTTCTCTTGATATCAACTATTGTAATTGCAATTGTATATGAACTTTATCTTTATTTCCTTAGGGATCATATATTTGCTGCACCCTTCGATGTAATTTTAAGTGTAAATTTTCTTTCTTCTGACCATTTTCGTTTACCCCTCTGTGATGCCAAAATATAACACATACACATTACACACACACACACACACGCATATATATATGTATATATATATTTATATTTATATATATATATTGTGTGTGTGTGTGTGTGTGTGTGTGTGTGTGTGTGTGTGTGTGTCTGTGTGTGTGTGCTTATTATTAATATCGGTATCATCACTAACGTCAAATTAATCATCGTTTTGCTTATGTTAAATGATCATAAGAATGAATAATAACAATAACTGTAGTAACGGTGATCATCATCACCTTATTTTTATTTTTCTTACGAACATTTATCAAAAGCATTCTCATCCTTACCATTATTGTTTTTATTCTTACGATAATTTACTCCCAAAACCCCCACCACACATCAGAACAATAATGATAATAAGTGGTAATGACAATACTAATAAATGTAAACAATGGTAATGATAGTATTACAAAATATATATAACAATAATAATAACAATTCTTATTACTACTACTACTACAATGCTTCACAAACAGAAGCTTCTTACAAAGCAGTGTAAAAGGTAAAAAAAAAAAAAGAAGTATTGGTAATAAGCAACAAGGAGAGTTGTTTTCCAGAGACAAAGTGACATATCCGTGTGCTGTTCACACAGTCCTTTGCATCGGTTCTAACCCGCCTTCCTTCTGTCATCCGTTAACCTCCAATACCTCTTGCACCACATACTCTGCCACTACAGTGTGACCTCAGTTCTCAAATACTGAAACTGCCTCTAGTGAGTTGATCCACCAGAAACAAAGTAGGAGTGACACTCCTTTCAAAGTAAATTTATTGGTGGCCTCTGCGATGACAGATAAAACTGCTACCACATCCAAAAGGGTCTTTGCTGCTTAACAGAATGCCCCTGAACCAAAGGCTCAGGTCTGGTTTCTTGCCCAGGCAAAGGAATCCTAAGCCTGTTCAAAGGACTCCTCCCAAAGTAAGGTCTTTGGAGCTGTCAGACAAGGCTCCAGAAATCTTAGTGGTGACAGCTCTAGCTGCTAATATATCCACAAGAGTCTCCACTGCTAGACGGAATACCTCTAACCCAATGCCGCCAGGGAAAATGAATAAAAAATGGGGAAAAAGGCTGTGCTCAATTTGTATATTTTCTTGTGAAATGTCTGCGCATAGATGGCTTTGCTAGTGCTTAGCCACAAAGGAGTCAATTAGTAGACCTTGTGACCTTATCTGATTTAAATTGGCGGGGAAAATGTATTTTGTACTAGTGCTATGAATATTGATGGTGTTATTTTTATTATAAACATTCTAATTACTATAATGTTATAAACATTAGTAACAGCAAAATAAGATAACTTAAAATATTTTTCGTAAATCAAAGAAAATGGTAAACAGGCGAGACAAGCACTACTCGTTATTGGCTCATTGGTGACTTAGTACAAATGTAGCCATCTATGTGTAAAAAAAAAAATCACACAAGTAACTCACAGTGGGCATGGCATACATGTACACGTTATTCCCGTCGGTATTAGGGTTAAAAGGTACTCCCAAGACACTGGAAAGGGAAAACCTTATGAATGTGGGTGGACCTTAAACACAGGAGCTGATAAACACCTTAAGAAAAGGTAGTTTGTCAACCAGAAGGAATGAATACCATAATCTAATGAAATAGAGTATGCCTACATGAGATTATGAAAAGGGAAAATCATCCCTGAGCGAAGTTCAAGTCCATTCCAAGCCATTCACCTGCATACGACACTGCAGGTGAAAATTGTGAGGATGTGTTTGACAGACACTGTTGCATTGATCAACCTCCCAGCATAGTCTCAACATATAATTTCTACTTGAGCAGTTACCTCACCTATTCCTACTCTTGGGATATTTCAATGGCCGGCATCACTTCTTGAGAGACACTCGAGCAACCTGCAATGAAAGACCTTGGAGTCCTAGTTCTCAAGAGTAGATGCAGTTTTTTGGAAATGACACAACCACACATTTCCAAATTCAAATTGGGACATTCTCTGGTATTGGCCAGTCATTTGGTTCACCTGGTTCACAGTTGGATTTCACTTGGCAGGTCATGGAAGAGTTACATTAAAGCAACCACATTCCAATAATATTGGAGGTGAATTGTATTCCAGTCCATGGAGTGAAGATATGGCGACTTGAACATGCAGATTGGAATCTTTTTAGCTCAACTGCCGTAATGCAGGCATCTGTGAATGATTCCCAGTGTGTTCCAGATGCTGTTAATCACTTTCACATCACAAACTCTCTTTTCAGCAGAAGAATCCATTCCAAAAAGTAGCAGGCATTACTGTCAACAACTGTGGTTGTCTGATGAATGTCAACAAGCTGTCAGAGCAAAATGCATTATATCAGGTGAAATGACCAAAAGTATCCAAAGCCAAGCCAAGTGTGTGCTAAAGTAGGCTAGACACACAATGAACTCTAGGACCTCCTTAGCATGGGTATGAAACAAGTGCACAAGAACGTTTGAAAGAGCACATCTGTGTCACCATCTGATCTGAAGAAAGATGGCATAATCCTCACAAACAAACAAAAATGTTGCAAATGAACTAGCTAAAACCATAGCAGAAATCCCATCTGAGTATCCTACACTACCTGATTCTCCATCCTTTGGGCTGAACAGTAGGACTGCAGTGGAACTTCCATAATTGTTATTTTTGTGGTTGGAGATAGACTCTGAAGTAAGACGATATTCTATACCACATGATATCTTGCTCACTTATCTCCCAAATGTTCCTGTTGGACCGATTCAATGGGATCGATAAGAATAGTACAGTGCCATCCGCATGGAAGGAGGCTATAATCATTCCTGTTCCTAGACCTGGCAAGGATGCTTCCACACAAGGGAATTACAGACCAACTGTGTTAGCAGTCTTCTTTGACCTTGAAAAGGCTTATGATACCACTTGGAAGCATAGCATACTCATGAAGCTGTATGACATTTGAGAATTACCTACCTTCATACAAAGCTTCCTTGCTGACATTAAATTTAGAGTGAGGGGAAACAGTTTCTCTAACCTGGAAGATCAGTTGGAAGGGGGGGGGGGGTTGGTTTGCGAAGTTCTAGCTTCGCCCGGGCCTTCTAGATATGGCCCGGCCTGTGTCAGCTTTTTACGGCTATCTCATTGAGTTGTCTGACACTCGATGCTTACCGTGGCGGCGGGATTGCCAGCAAGCGCTCCTGCCGCCATGGTGTAAGCATTTCGCATAGCCTCTTTACCAGCACGGCGGCTGTTGTGGGCGGTCCATGTCTCAGGAATTGTGTGTGGTCACAATTTTCTAGGTAGTGGACTAGTGTGGCGTTCGGCTCGTCGCAGTGCTTGCAGCACCATTCATCGCGTTCGATTGTTGGGATAATCTGCCATGCACAGTGGTAACCTAGGCGCATTCTGTGAAGAATGACTTCGGTACCTCTGTTGCTTACTTCAGAGAGTGCCAGTGGTTCATAGCCTGTGGCGTCTGAGTACCAGCTGGCCGAGGGGGAGGTTCTCGTTTCCTCTCTGTTGAGCTGCCGTAGGAATTGGAAGGGGTCCCACAGAAGAGTGTGTTAATTGTCACCTTGTTTACCATTGGTTTAAATGACATTGTAAAGGTCGTTCCAAGTGCTGTCACATGTAATCTGTATGTGGATGGCTTTGCACTGTACTGCTCAGGAGGAAGCTTACAGGATGTGCAAGAACACATGCAGACTGCAATAATTCAGGTTGTACAGTGGGCGACATACCATGGATTCAACTTTTCTCCACAAATGAGGAAAGTTCCATCATTCCCTCTATTTAGGAGCAAACCCTCAGCATTTTGTCCAAGAGGTGAAGTACTTGGGTCTAATTTTAAAGCACTTAGTACTCGGTAGGTTCTTTTACACCTATTTTGGGGTGCAGACTGCACAACATTTCTGTGGCTTTACCGAGCACTTATTCATAGCAAGCTTGAATATGGATATGAGGCTTCATCTGCAACTCTGACTGTTCTCTGGATGGTTGGACTCAGTTCATAATGAACTTCTCAGAATCTTGTGGAATAT
>NC_061822.1:47214146-47216646 GCF_019202785.1 Penaeus chinensis | reverse complement strand
GTATTAACTACATTTCATGAAAATGCCTTTATCATTAAATACAAATACATGCATACATATAAATAGATATTTATGGATACACTGATAAACCGATATTTTTTACTCATACATACAGGCATCAGCAATAATGACTACACATATTAATGTTCTTCACCCAATTTTATTTGATAAGACCGGTACCGACATTCAAACTATTTTCCATTTTAACAAGTAATATACGAAAGGGAAAAAATGCCTAGACGATTTAATGCAATACTTTTCATATATAAACAACATAACATAATACTAGGGTATTTGATTTTAAGTGTTACGAAACAAAAAATGGGAAAACGGTGAGAAACGAAGGGAGCGTCTCAAGAAAGGGGGGTAAAAAAAGGGGGAGGGAGAGAGAGGATGTAGGAAAAGGAGGTAAGAGGTAGGAGGAGGTAGGAAGTGAAATAAAAGAGAGAGCGAGAGATAATGTATGCATAAGGATAAGTTATGCAGATGAAATAGTGGTCACTATTATGATTAGATAGAAAGATTATCTTTAATGCTAAGTAATAAGATATATTGTTGGAATTACTTACATGCTATGCATATTTGGTTTAGTAAATGCGAACTTGGGCAAAATAAGTTTTTTTTTTCTTTTTTTATTCATTCATTGTGCCTCGTATTGTTTAGTCTCACAGTTGTTGCACTAAAAACAATGAAGCTGGACAATCGTAGTGATCTCTTCGCTCTCTCTCACAAACAGGTGTGTGTAATGCGCATGTATAGCATGTACTGTATATATGTATACGTATCTATATATGTGTGTGTATAATGTATTTATGTATCCATGTATGCATATATATGTGTGTGTGTGTGTGTGTGTGTGTGTGTGTGTGTGTGTGTGTGTGTGTGTGTGTGTGTGTGTGTGTATGTGTGTGTGTGTGTGTGTGTGTGTGTAAATATATATATTGTATGTATAGATATTTATAATATATATATGATATATATACGTAAATGTGATATAGATTTGTGACGTTCTTACCCCCATCCAAACAAATATTTCAAAATTCTCTTCCGTCACTTACAAACGTTTGACATTTACCTCATTTGTTACTCTACATAAAATCAATTATAACCTAAAGTAATTGCCCTATTCTAGTTCCTTAGCGCATTATGAGAGGAAAAGATTTACTTAAGCTTTAAAATGGACATATACCTGCATTTACAGTAAGTCTCGTATTGAGTATACAAATGGAGACATCTTCCATGGTGTTTTGTATTTCTTTTGTTTAAGCATCACGTTTGTGTCTGATCTATACGCATCATTTATATTTAATTTCTCAAAGATTAACATTCCACTCTACCCCGCTCTTGTAATGTATATCTGCACTATGTATGAGTGCACACACACGTACGCTCGCACGTATGCACGCACGAGTTGGAATTACAGCCATAAGCAACAGCCTTTGCGATATCTTATACCACATTTTTGTAATTTCTTTTCATATATCCCTTCATATTCCCCAAAGGTAAAGGGATATTGACAAACCATTCACTAGAAAAAACTTGTCTTAATGCAATATTATTAGTTTTATCAGTCGTAGCTTATTCACAGGGTTCTTATATATAGCAAGTGGCCTACTTGGTTCTTCAAAATATCTCTCATGTTATATTTACTCCCTCTGTATCTGTCTGCAATATTCTTTCACCAGAAGAAAATAAATGCTAATTAAACAGGATTGCTTCTCTCTTACCCTTGTTGGTTTCCTTTACCTTCTTATGACAGCGTCTCAGGCGAAGGTAATCAACCGTTTCATTTTGATAATATCTCAGACTTCGTTTTCTTCTTCAGTTCACCTTATGATAGGATCAGCAGCAATCTTCTGGTTTTATCTATGCAGTGCTTGAAAAAAGTTTGAGGGAGAATATATAATTAGGTTTCTGACAAAGATCGAAAAGGCCACTTACCTCGTGAAATTTACCCATTCCTTTCCGTGGCCAATTTCTTTTGTTGCTATAATGAAATCAATATCCCACAGATAATGAATACTTTCTCTTCCGTAAATACAAACTCATCAGTGTCGACAATATAGACAATACAGGTATAAAAAGACAAAGAAAAAGAAAAAAAAAATCCTATGAAGTCTTTCTACACAGTGTTCTGTCTCTTGACCTCAGCCGACTAAATGTACCATCCCTCCTGGACTTCAATCCTCAGACAATGGCTCTTCTCTGCTCTAATTACAAAAAAAAAAAAAAACTCATTAACTCGAGAAAGATATGCGACTTTTCTTCTATTTCTTTTGCTGTTTAATCACACATAAATATCCATGAACGATATAGCAAACAGCAAGGATGGCAAACTGGTAAGTAACACCTGTATTTACTAAGGAAGTGAAAAATCACACTCCCTGACGTATTTCTTATCTTCGAAAAAAGAGGAAGGCGAAATAGTTTAATATGCATTAGTTCACCATCCCAGGCACCGATAATAGTGGAACGGTTTTCTGGTGCCATACCCTGCATA
>NC_061822.1:47206646-47209146 GCF_019202785.1 Penaeus chinensis | reverse complement strand
TACTTTCAAAGATGATAATTCGTTCATCGGTTTCCATGTGTAGAGAGCTCTACACACACACACACACACACACACACACACACACACACACACACACACACACACACACACACACACACACACACACACACGTGTGTGTGTATATAGATAGATAGATAGATACACAAACACACCCATATGTATGTATACTGTGTATGTAAACACATACATCTATTTTTTGTTATAGCATATTCAGTACAGTTTGACTTGATCAACTGCGGTCTCGTGCATTCTGTTGGGTATAGATTCTAAAATACTTGCTCTTTTAACTTATAAAACTATTTTACCGATATATATGTCAGTGCACACACACACACACACACACACACACACACACACACACACACACACACACACACACACACATATATATACATATATACACATATGTGTGTGTGTGTGTGTGTGTGTGTGTGTGTATGTGTGTGTGTGTGTGTGTGCATACATATAAATAGATATATAGATAAATAAATATTGATATATATATTGTCATGCATATTGATGTGTGTATAACAAGAGAAGAATGCCGTAAAGAGGATGCAGGTGAAAGAGAATATGTAAGACGGGTAAAGAAAGCTTTAGAAAAACTAATATCCTGGCAGCGGGCCGATAGCAAGGAAAGGAGAGATCCGTTGCAGTAAAATAGCTTCAAGGAAATTACGTTATTAGAGCATGACTATATTCTCGAGCTGATCTTATAAAAGAGATTACAGGACTTGATCGAGAAAGATCTCCCTCATCTATTTCTGCGTCATGCTCAGGATGTTGGTAAACGAGTTTTACTGCATTATTAGATATATTTTACGTATTTACTATTTAGTTATTTTTTGCAAGTGAACAAATATTGCGAAAGGAATATGTTGCAAGACTGAAGTAACATGTAACCTTTCTTGAGAAAAGTTTTTGAAGATCGGAGAACGTGGTTCAGTGGTGCCTCAGATGGCGTGAAATTTCAGAGAAGATAAAAAGGTCTAGAACAGTCATTCGACAGAACGAAACACAGAAAACGAAAAGGATGCACAAATGTAGCGGAGCACCAAGACCTTTGTTAACATTTCAGAAACTATTGTGCTGACGATGTGAGCGAGAACAGGTTACAATGGTAACAAAAAGAAGCTCGTATTTGCGAGTGTCAAATCAATATTTGCAAAGCATGGAGGTATTGTAACAAGTGTTGAGCAAAAGTTGGAGATTTAATGAGGGAAGGAGAATTATAAACTATTAGACTTAAAAACTCAAGGGAATTATTAATCAGATGTACCACTCTCATCATCAGCAACAAATCAAAGAAGGAGCAACAGGAGAAAACACAAAACGGCAATAGATCATATAAATAAAAGGGATATTATTGGAAAGGAAGCACTGATTTCCGTTGTCATTACCCAGTTGCAGTATCTTTGTGAAATGCGGATGTAGTTAATTCAATTCAATACGTATATTGATAAGATGAAATATAAACTGAAGCTGTTTTTGTTACTGATCAGTCTAAGAGTAATTCTAAGAAGTGGATTGTTGATGAAACAAAATGAAATAACGAAAAGATAAAAATCAGTATTCAAGAAATCCACCTGTAGGGTGGAGCAAATGCAGGGGGAAAGTGTTATGTCATATCAATCAGTTGAATGCAAAATGGATTGTCAGAATTTGGTGAAGAGTGACGGAAATTAACCAGCAAATTGATAATTCTATTGATAATAGGTAAAGCGGAGCCCGTGACATATTTTCTCTTTATTTAGGACATTTGAAGCAATATATACTGTGGAATCACATTTCCATATAGGAAATCATGTACTGACACTTCAATATCAAATTTAGATTATAATTATCTTAATGACAATCATTTTCTATTAGCATTTTCAACATCACTGCTATCATTTTTGTTTTCATAATTATTATTATTATAACATGGTGACAATAATTAAAGTGATAGTATTCTTTGGCAAAAATATAATGAAAGCAATAGCAATAATGAAAAAAAAATGATAACAGTAAGAGATGTATGATAATCAATAACAGTAGTTAAATATGAATAACATAATATCCAGTATTTTCACTTCATTAGAAAAAAAACATTTTACATGTGTGTGTGTGTGTGTGTGTGTGTGTGTGTGTGTGTGATGATTATTACATTAATTCTAATCTCAAAATTTATCTCTATGTAAGGTGTTATATTCATGTTTTATTCTAATTTCCGTTGAGAAATATTCGTTAAGCGTAAAGTCGAAATAAATGCACATATATTTGATTTGGAAAGGTTAAACATACTGCATGTACATATCAATCTTCATTTGCCTATGCATGATCGTCGTGGCCCAGTATGTTTAGAGCTGCCTAGACCTCCTTCCCCCCCATTACGTCACTTTCCTCTCCAAAGTCGCTGGCTGGTGTTCGAAAGCTCACTCGTCCCTTTGCGTTTGATCCCGATTTATGTCCAGACGAACAGTCAGGGAAGACAATTCCT
>NC_061822.1:47184146-47186646 GCF_019202785.1 Penaeus chinensis | reverse complement strand
AATAGTATTACTAAGACAAAAAGTAGTAGTATTTCCTTTTTGGTTATTGTTGTTGTTATTGTTCTTATCATCATTAATATTATCGTTACTATAATCATATCATCACCATCACCACCATCACCATCACCATCACCATCACCATCACCATCACCATCACCATCCATCACCATCATCATCATCATCATCTATTTTTATTGATGATATGTTTATGATGATTATTAAGACTGATATTGTTATTCTTATTCTTATCATTACTGTTATTATGATTAGGATTGTAATTATTGTTATTATTACTATTATTATCATTACTACTAGCAAGATGAAGGTGATACCTAATAGTATCATTTTTATTTTTGTTTTTACTATTGTTGTTACTGTGGTGTGTAACGCTCTCGTCTAGCAATCTTGTTGACACGCGATCAAATCCCACGCCGCCAGTGGGTGGTACGAGTAAATCCTGCCATTCCTTGCACACAAGGGGTAATTTGGAGGCAAAGTAAAAAGACAGCCTGTCACACCAAGAGTACGCATTATAACAAATGGAATTAAACTAAATTAATTATATTTTATTATAGGTATGCGTATATGCGCCTGTGTAGTAGATGTATTTGTGTCTGTATACTATAAATCCACGCCTTATGCCTTGCGATACACAATTAGGTTCCTAAATAACAAATGTATAATAACCATATCATTGAATAACCGAACACAGCGCAGCAGTCATAAAAAACTGTTATTTTATACCTCGGTAACTACTACCTATAACCTGTGTCCGATTTCCTGCTACATTAAGTGACAGTGAGTGACAAACAGGTATGGAAATGAGATTTAATAACTGATGAATATTTTTGTTCGAACATAAACAATACTGTACAACCAAGTGAAAGCCAGCCTCCTGAAATGCATGCGGTCGGTATTAAATGCATATTTACATTAAGCTGTAGAAAAATTATATAAAGGTTTTCGTAACTCATATTTCCTTCTCTTGCTTTTCCATTATGGTGATTAATCTCGATATATATCATGATCAGTACTAAAAATGCTGATTATAACAATGTTAACAGTATTAATGATAATGTAATAAGTAATGTAAATACTAATATGGGTAATAATGATAATGATGATGATGTCAGTTATAATGAAGATAATAAGACTAATAGTGATGATAATGAAACATACTAATAATAAAAACAGTAATAATGATTAATTGTATGAAATAGGATAATGATGAAGATGACAATAATAATAACAATAATAATAATAATAATAATAATAATAATAAAAATAGTAATAATAGTAATAATAATAATAACAACGCAAATAATGATACTAATTACAATAATAATAAAAAATAGTAATAATGATCAAAAGTAACAAGGATAATGATGGTGATATATTAAAAATTATAATAATGATAATGTTAATGATGATAAGAACAATAACAACAACAGCAATAACAAAAATGTTAATACTAATACTTTTCATCCCCTTCATCTTAGTAATGATAACAACAATGATAACAATAATAATAGTGATAATAATAACAACAACAATATCGATACTGATCCTGATGTTTGAATCTAACAATAACAATAGTAATAGTAATGATAGTAACAACAAAAACAGCAACAACACTAATAATAATAGCAATAATAATATTGATAATAATAATAATTATACTGTTAGTTATATTAATAAAATTCATAATAATAATAATAATAATAATGACAGTAATGATAAGGATAATACTACTACTATTAATCAGAGTGATCATCATAAATACATCAACAGTATGGATTACATATTTCGGATTGATCTTGTCCACCCATTCGCGAAATGTAAACATTGCGTTAGTTGACTTTTAAACGCTATAAGTATTGGTTAGATTTTTTTTTTTTTTTTTTTTTTTTTTTTTTTTTTTTTTTTTTAATCAACGAGGGTAAAGGGATATCGAGAGACAAAGACCGACGCGGCCGCCCATTCCCCGTTCCTAGTTCTGGAGGGGATCTCCAAGGACGGACAAATGAACAAGGTAAAATCGTTCGCTTTCTTGGGGCCCCGCCATACCAAGGAACAGCCTGAACGCGGATTTACACTTACAATTTTCACTTGAAATTGGATTCCATTTGTGGCTGAAGCCTAGAAGTCTCTTCATTTTGATGAGAGTCGGGCATCTTACGCTTGAAATCTTATTCTGTGTGATTGCGGATTTAAAGACGCTTCATTTTGGTGAAGTATGTGATGATAATTGTCAATATAAATATCACACACAGATACATATATATATATATATATATATATATATATATATATATACATACTTACACACACACACACACACACACATATATATATATATATATATATATATATATATATATACATACATATATATGTATATGTATATATATGTATATACCATTAATTTATTACCATCATTCATCATCTAAAGTAAAGCCATTTATTGTATGCAATACATTAATACTACTACTACTAAGAG
>NC_061822.1:47156646-47159146 GCF_019202785.1 Penaeus chinensis | reverse complement strand
TTTAACACACCTCATCCCTGACGAGGTCGTTTCACTGAGGAACTACCATTTCTGACGGAAGGATCGTGAGGGTAGAGGTGGAGGCGGAGTCGTCATGTACATCCACCAAAGCCTCCCTGTTACTGAGTTTGTCGCATGCAAAGTAAAAATTAATGGCACGTATCTGACTACTGTGGTGACCAACTCGCGACTAGCTTCAGCATACCGTAGGACCCGACCTATTCCGTCTGGCGACTTAGGTTCTTGCCAATCACCGCCAATAACCGCTTAGCTCTCCGGACCTAACCGGACAGTAAACATCATGCCTGGCCTATTTTAGCTGCAGAGTCAAGAAACACAACACTCATCGGCTAGACTCTGACCGCAATACTCTCTGTAGACTATCGACTTATCACTTGTCTCTTCATCAATAACAGCCAAGTGCCTGTGGCACACCTATAGTAGATGGTAAACGGGGGCATCTACTATCTTGTCTGGTGTCTTATCTCTTTGGGGAGTGACTGTGTGGGTGTGAGTGCCAACAAGTATGGCTAGGTGATGGAAGCTGAAGTTTGAGATCTAAGGAGGAGCCGGAAGGCTCCTCAGTCGGCTAAGGACTGGGAAGTCCTGGAGTGCTGCTGCTGTGTTCTTGCTCTGCTGGAGAATTGGGGATTGCTGATCTCGCAGGCGACTCTGCGGCTTAAATACATGAGCGCTGTGTAAGCGCACAGGGGACGAGGGGAGCCTGCTGTCCAATAAGTGCAGACACGGCGGCGGACCTGACATGACCCAACCTGGGTAGGTATGCTGAGCTTCAGGTTGCGGGGTCATGCTACACACCATTGACGACTCGTTGGGAAGCGATCATCTTCCAATTTTGATTGAATATTCATGTGACACAGTAAGAACGCCTTCAGCACCTAAATTTAACGTAAAAAGAGCAGACTGAGTCGCCTTACCCGTAGAGTAATAAGGCAAGCAAAAAGAGACTTCTGGCATAGCTTTGTCTCTACAATTCACAGCAATACCAAAATATCAGAACTAATTGTTAACAGTAGGCTATTGCATTTTTTAAATGCCAGTAATTTCCTAGTTGACGAGCAGTGCGGTTTCCGAAAGGGACGCCAAACTCTTAATCATCTAGTAAAACTGGAAAGTCATATTCAAGAGGCAATTGTCAAAAAAGATTATAATATTTTTAGATATAGAAAAAGCCTACGGCATGACATGGTGATATAGCCTACTCAGAAAACTATGTTTTTGGACTACGTAGAAACTTGCCTTGTTTTATTCAAAATTTAATTTCTGACAGAACAGCTGCTGTCAAATTTTCTGACAATGTCACTTTTTTGGACATTTTTGTCCAGGCAAACGGGGTCCCACAAGGAAGTGTCTTGTCACCAACATCATTTTTATATATGATAAAAGACATCTTACCAGCTCCTCCTCGGAATTATAATTACTCGCTGATAATTGTGCATTATGGCATTCAAGCTATAATGGAGAATTTTCGGCAAATCGCATCCAATTGGCATTGGATATGATTCATAACTGGGGCCTCCAGTGGGGTTTTAAGCTTTCCACAAGAAAGAGTATTGGGGTAATTTTTTCACGACTCAGACGCGGCCAGTTAGCACTGACCTAAGCCACAAAGGTGGCTGGACACCCGAGCCACCCTAATGGCAATGGAGGCACTAGACTCATTGCCATGCGACTCCACGACCTCGGCGAGTAAGTCGGTATATATCTCTCTACCATCGATACCCTGGTTCATTCAAGTATAGCGCCATGGGAAACCTCCAATTTTTCTATCATGGAAGCCTGGTTTCCATCAGACAAGGCCATGGCGCCGGAGGTGGAGGTACGCCAGAGGTTGAGAGAGATCCTTAAACATCTTCCTTTTTTTCATATATATACCGACGGCTCCAAGAAAGATGAGTGTGTGGGTGCGGGGGTATGGTCGACTGAATGTGAACTTAAGTTCAGACTGCCGAATCATACATCGATCTTTCTTGCTGAAATTTTTGCCATTGATAAAGCCATTGATTATGCACTATTGACGATCCACGATAAAATAATTATTTTTTCCGATTCATTAGCTTTACCTAAAGCTATTAAATCCTTAGAAACCACTTAAAATGAACTGCTGGGTAATATCATTGGTAAGTTACATGGTGCCAACAAATCAATCAAGCTAATAAGGATACCAGGCCACTGTGGTATCCATGGCAATGAACAGGCAGACAAATTACCCTAGTCAACTGGCGATCTGGACATTAACATAGTTCGTACAGATCTCAGGGGTTTTGTGTCTGTTATAAAAGCAAAAATACATCTCCTGTGGCAAAGTGAGTGGACAAGCCTTCAAATAATTACAAAACAACAATAGAACTGTGGATACATCCCACAGAAAAGTCAGAAAGGAGGTTTTGGCCCGTCTAAAGGCCAATGCCACCAGAATAACCCACCTCCCTCCCTATAAAGAAAAAACCTTTCCTCCACCGTTCCCTCAATGCACCAT
>NC_061822.1:47139146-47149146 GCF_019202785.1 Penaeus chinensis | reverse complement strand
TTCGAAACAAAAAGGCATTTCAAAAATCGTGTGGTTCAAAAGTAAATGGCATTATACATTTAAGGTTTGGAGGATTAAGTACATAGCCTCCAAGGTTGGCAGTTGTTTTATCTGGCGAAAGAAAAGGGATTTTCAGGGTAGGAAAAGACTGACATTTGATTTACCTTTCGTTTATCTCATAAAGAAAAATTCAGTGAAGGAGACAAAAAGAGAGAGAGAGAGAGAGAGAGAGTGAGAGAACAGAGACAAAAAAAGGGGGAAGGAAAGCAAGAAAAAAGAAGAAAAGAGAGGAGTTTCCAAGCCGGAAAAAAAAAAAAAAAATGAACCCCGTTTAAATGGCAGAGGATGAGCACTCCGACTCCGGTACACCTGTTACACAGACTTTACCTAATTTACCACTCTACTGTAATGTCGAAGCTTTCCTATTTATCATGATAACGACACGTCACGAGCTGTAATTACACGTGCGATACCGTGCTTGAAATGAGGAACATACGCGCTGGGGATGAATGTGCGTAGCTTTGCTGTAAGGGAAAACATAAGCTGGAAATGGAGGTCTATCTGTTGAGATTATCAGTTTCGGGGGTGAGGGGGTGTTGGAAGAATGATGAATCTGATAAAATAATGAAAAGGATTCCATTGGACATAAGTTGATTAGTGTTTATTTATTTATTATTATTATTTTTTTTATTCTTTTTATTTTTTTGTAAATATGTATTAATCAATCATTGGTTTAAAAAAAAATGGTTAAATAGAAAATCAATTTTCCGTAATTACCCTTTCCAGGAGTTCCAGATTCCCTAATGAGTGATGTAGCCTTCTAAAAACTGAACTGAAATGAACTAAAAACGTCTTCACAGGTCTTTTTATGGCAGTTGCTCATTGGCCTTTGCTATGTAAAGAAAAGCCTGGATACATAAGAAGAGCAACACAAAATATATTCAGATAAAACCACTTTTATAAACCAAGCCATTCCTTTGGATCATAGGAAGCAACCTCTGTCATTAGTTCTTGGGTTTCATTTGATCACGGTACTTAAGAGACCCTTTGCAACATTAGGGAAAGGGAGGCGAGAAGAAGAAGAAGAAGAAAAGAGAGAGAGAGAGAGAGAGAGAGAGAGAGAGAGAGAGAGAGAGAGAGAGAGAGAGAGAGAGAGAGAGAGAGAGAGAGAGAGAGTTCAATTCAATTCAATTCAAATTCAAATTCAAAATACTTTATTCCATTAAATACAATGGTTATACTTTTTACAGAGAAAGGGATTTTAAAGTATATGTTAATATAAGAGAGAGAGAGAGAGAGAGAGAGAGAGAGAGAGAGAGAGAGAGAGAGAGAGAGAGAGAGAGAGAGAGAGAGAGAGAGAGAAAGAGAGAAAGAGAGAAAGAGAGAAAGAGGGAGAGAGAGAGAGAAAGAGAGAAAGAGAGAAAGAAAGAGAGAGAGAGAGAGAAAGAGGAGGGGGGAGCAGACAGAGACAGAGACAGACATACGGACGGACGGACGGACTGGACTAACAGACAGACAGACAGAAAAACTGACAAACTGACAAACAGACTCATTTATATTCAAACGCTGATTCTAAACTGAATAATATGAAGAGATTATTATCTTACTTATCTCTGCTATTCTTTCCTTTTTCATCTACAGAATTGGGAACCGTTCCAACTCATTATTATACTGTAATGATGAAACTTCCCTATTCATAACAGCAACAGCCTGTGAAGAGCTGCAGCCACCAGCATAAGCTGTGTACGCTAGGAAACTTTTCAGGAATTTTTTTGTTTCTTTTTTGCTTTTCTCATATTTTTTTTTTTTTTTTGTTTATATTATATATTTATTTCTTTATTGTTGTCATTGCCGTCATTGCAGAATATAAAATCTAAAGATCCAGCTGCAATCCGACACCGATTCTGTATGATATATGCTTTGCTATCTTTATCATCCTCGTTATCATCACCTTCATCTTCCTCTTCATCTTCATCTTCATCTTCATCTTCATCTTTATCTTTATCTCTATCTTTTTCTTTATCTTTATCTTTATCATCATCATTCTTATAACTTTGTATACCCCTTGTGTATATCTAAAGTAGTAAGCTCTTAATTACACTGTTGTCATGATGAGTATATCATAGTCTGTCGGTCAATGAACATAATATCACAGCTAATTACACAGGAGCTTGGATTCTAACGCGAAAATGAACCGACAGAAATTATTTCGTCGGAAGAGCTAATTTCCTTTAAAAATAGGATTTCAGTTTAGCTTCAGGCCACATTTTGCATTTGGGATATTGGGCAATTAGATATGAAATGCGCATGTAAACATACACACACACACACACACACACACACACACACACACACATACACACACACTCACACACACACACACACACATATATATATACATATATATACACATACATTCTGGTTATTGAATCAACCGTATCCTCTACTTTAATAAGATCTACTGTTCACACTTGTCTAAATGATTCCAAAAAGTGTTATTATTGCAATTATTATCAAAATTATGATTTATGTTTTAATTATCATCATTATTATTATAATTAAATAATTAAATAATTGTTATTATTATCATGATCATGATCATTGTCATATGATCATCATTATTAATGCTACTATTAATAATATTCCTATTATTATCATTATTATCATCACTATTATTATCATTATTATCATAATAAATAATATTATTATTATGATTATAGTTGTTCTTATCATTATTATCATTGTTCGTGTATCAATATTATTGTTATTGCTATTATTATAAGTAGTAATAATAATGGTAATAATAATAATAATAATAATAATAATAATGATAATAATAATAATAATGATAATAATAGTAATATTAATAATAATAATAATAATATTAGTAATAATGGTAATAATAACGGAATAATAATTATAATGATAATAACAATAAGAAGAATAACAATAGCAGCAAGTACAAAAGTAATAATAATAATAATAATAATAATAATAATAATAATAATAATATTTTTTATTATTATTATTATTATTATTACTATTACTACTATTATTATAATTATTATTATAATGGTAATAATAATAATGATAATAATAATAATAATAATAATAATGATAATGATAATTATTATTATTATTATTATCATTATCATTATTATTATTATTTTTGTAGTTGCTGCAATTGTTTTTCTTATTTTTGTTATTGTCATTATTATCATTATAATTATTATTCCATTATTATTACCAATATTACTAATAATATCATTACTATTATTATTACTATTATTATCATTATTATTATTATTATTATCATTATTATTATTATTATTATCGTTATTATTACTACTACTACTGCTATTATTATTATCATTACCATTATTATTATTATTATTATTATTATCATTATTAACATTATTATTATTGTAATTACTATCATTATTGTTATCATTAGCATCCTTATTATTCTTATTACTATCATCATAGGTTTTTACCATCATTATTGTTATAAACACAATCATTATCATCAATAATATTATTCTTGTTTTGTTTTCGTTACTGCTTTTGTTTTTTATAATATTTTTTGTTATCATTATCATCATTACTATTACTACAGTTATCAATGATAATTTTATTATTATCATAATTGTAGTAGTACTAATAGTAGTACTTGTAGTGATATTATTATTATTTCCATCATTATGATTACAATAATAATAATAATTATTATAATAGGAATAATAATGCTAATAATAATGATGATGATAATGATAACGAGAGTAATAATAATAATAATGATAATAATAATAATTATAATAATAATGATAATAACAATAATAATGATAATAATAATAATAATAATAATAATAATAATAATAATAATAATAATAATAATAACAATAATAATAATACAAATGATAATAATAAACAAAAAAAAAAAATAATAAGGATAATAATAATAATAATAATAATAATGATAACAATAATAATAATAATGATAATGATAATAATAATAATAATAATAATAATAATAATAATAATAATAATAATAATAATAATAGTAATAATAATAATAATAATAATAACAATAATAATAATTAGTAGTAGTAGTAGTAGTAGTAGTAGAAGTAGTAGTAGTATCATTATTAATTTTGTCATCGTAATTATCATCATCACCAGCATCGTCATCATCATCTTATTTGCCCTAAGGTGTTGTCAGCCCAAATGCCCTAATATACGTTTATTAAATGTTTAGTTAGTCTGAATTTTCATCTATAACATAAATATCGACATGTTCTGGTCGATTCACTACAATCATGATGAAGAATGCATTAGCGTGAATATACTAATGAGTTAGTTACAGACGAAAGTTTAATCAAACAAAGCATTTAATAAACACAGATACTGGTATTTGGTATTTGGACGGGCATGCCTTGTCTTCTCTCGGATATTCTGGTTATTTACGTTTCATTATCAACTCGTTGTACTGTGTCTGCATGTTCTGGTAATACCTACAATGTGTTTTATTCACTTTGAGATAATGATTGATAAAAAACACGCATAATTACAGTGCTTATGAACAAGCAACTATGAAATGTACTCAAATGTAATCCTGTACTTTTATTACGCCATAAATAACTTTACAAATTCTCTTCTGAGTTTTAAAGTACACTGCATGTGATATTCGTTGCCTCGAATTGGTTGCAAGCTACGAGATTTTAGCACACAACTGTGATATATAGCTGATATCAGAGTATATTGATTGCATTATTATACAGCGGATAGGTCGTTTATTATGTAAGATTAACGAACTTAACCTACAAAAGTAATACATTTCATAGAATGTGCCGCTCGTTCTGTATGATTGAATCTGAATTGAAATACATTCCAATAAAATGTCAATTCTCTTCTGCCTATGAATATACAGTGCACATATCATCTGGATGTGGTCAACATAGTCACGAATTTGTTATCATGACCAATCTACACGAATTATATATGCGCAAAGGAATTGTGAATGCAATGACGCAATATCCAAAAAATATCTTTCTTGACACAATAATATTTTCAAGACTAGCCTAGACTAATTTTCTAAGATATCTTCGGTGTCAGGAGCTACGGTGATTAGCAGAGAACCATGACGTTGTTGTTCTCTGTTTTAAACACGCTAGAAAAATATAAACGATTATCCGTCAATAGAGACGCGCCACGACAACCTATATAAGAGGAACAATGAGAGCTCAAAAACTCTTCTCTGTAAAACAATTAGGTCGATAATAACCAACTGAGTGAAAGCTCTCCAATCGCAAGTTCAATCGTTAAGTTAAAACTATCAACACCATTCAAAAGGTGGCATGTAAAACAGCTGGATCAATATAATGTATGTTTACAATGGAAGACCATTAAATATTTTCTTTCTTCATAATTGCCATCTTACCTAAAAATGATTGCTGATTTATTTAATATTTATGAATAAAAAGGAGAACCATCTCTAAAGAAATATAAATGTACTACAAACTTGCTATTACTGTTAGTATACCATAAATGCAAATTCTTTAAAAGTAACTGTGTTCAATTTATTTGGATTTAGACCATTCATGTGTGCTTCATAATTTCATACCATCGCTGCCCGCAATAAGTTGTCTCTCACTGCAAGAGAAAACAAGCCTCTTCTATGGACATCTGCTTTATTGAACGAGCAAATTGCCTTTCGAATTGCCACTGTATACGATGTCCATACGAGGGAGAAGGTAATGATGATAACAGAAAATGCTATGCCAAACGAACCGTAAAATGTCCAATTCCAACCAATCTGTATGCAAAAACCGTGCCACTTATGCCTCATTAGGAGCAAATGAAATGTAGAAAGCCAATCAGAGATATCATCATCAATACATACAGTAGCTGCCGTATCTAAGGGACACCAAGGTCACAAATCATGGATGCGTTTCTGCTAATTACGGTTATTACAGGCATTCGAGCGATGTGTGCCAGCGCGTGAATAAAAGAGTCACTGGAATAGTTGAAACGGGAATATGAATATTGGAATTGAATATTTTAATTGCAGATTTATCTTTCTTGCCGATTTATAAAAGTAAAAATTCATCTTTTCAATTTTTCTGCTTGATTTTGTAAATATACAACGAAGGGTTTGCAGTTGGTATCGAACCTACGGGACACACACACACACACACACACACACACACACACACACATACATATATATGTATATATATATATGCATATATATATATATATATATATATATATATGTGTGTGTGTATATATATGTATATATATATGTGTGTGTGTGTATGTGTATGTGTGTATGTGTGTGATATGATGTATGTACACTATATTCACACACATCCACACACACATACATACACACACAATACACATATACACACAACACACACATATACATTCATACATTCATAAATACATACATACACACATAAATATAAATATACATATATGTATATATATATATATATATATATATATATATATATATGCATATATGTGTTTGCGTGTGATATAATGTATATACATTATATTTACACACACACATACATACACACACATATATATACATATATATATATATATATATATATATATATTCCTAAATACATAAACAGACATTTATATACATATTTATATATTCATAAATACATACACACACATACATATAATATATATACATATACAAATATACATATAAATGTATATATATACATATATATATATGTATATATACATATATGTATATACATACATATATATGTATATATACATATATGTATATATACATATATATGTATATATACATATATGTATGTATACATATTTTATATATATACATATGTGTGTGTGTGTGAGCGAGTGTGTGTGTGTACATATATAAATATATCTATGCATATATATATGTAAATTTATATGCATATATGTATATATATGCATATATATATGTAAATTTGTATGCATATATGTATATAGATTATACATATATGTACACACACAGAGACACACACACATATATAAATGCGTGTGTACATAAATATGCGTGAGTTCATAAATGTAAATATATATATATATATATATGACTGACGCAATGGTCCAGTGGTTAGGGCACTGGACTCCCACCCTCGTGGTCTCAAGTTCAATATCCAACCGTGGCAGTCGTAAAAATGCCTGCGCTCTGACTGCTGGCTCGAGCCCTACGCAGGTGGCGTAGGGGAAGCGGCCGCCGTGGCACATGTGTTATCGCGCTGAACCGCGGTTGATTAGGAAGGGCTTCTAATCAAGCAAGGCACTGCCATATAAATCGCTCAGTAGTAAATTGAGAAATGCCTATGTCCTGCAGTGGAATGGATGGCTGTTAAAGAAAAGAAAAGAAATGAAAATTAATATATATATATATATATATATATACACATAGCTACACAGAAAACAATCGTTAAGAGGGGTGACATGATGATCTTATTCCCGAATAGAATGGAATATGTCTTGCAAAATAGAGGCAAGGATATAATAATAATGTGCGACGAGATTTTTTTTTTTTTTTTTTTTTTTTTTCTGATGGTACCAACGCTGCGAAATATATATAGCGTCAATAACACCAGGTAGGTAACGACACTGCCCCCTCCCCTCCGATTTTCGAATTCCCTTAGCTCGATATTTTGAAGAAAGATATTTGCTTTAATAGAAATGAACGCTAAAACATTTTCATATAAATTAATTTTTGTATCTGATGCAGTGTTATCATTTAACAGATTTCAACCTGAGAATGTGATCGCGAGGAGTGGCCGAATCACCGCAGGGTTGTTTGGGTGGATGCACGCAAGTGGTGTCGGGGAGGTGACGGATGTCGGCCCTGGCTGATTTACTGGCAGCAGATATGTAGAAATCCTTGAGGAGGTTTTCCTCCCAACAGATCGGGCTATGTTTCCTGAAACGACCCCTTGTTGTTCAAGACTGGTTTCGTGAATACCCCGACATCGCGCTTTTCTCACATCCAGCCAGATCTCCGGATCTCAACACATTTTCAAATGTGTGGGCAGCCATGTCAAAATACATGCATCAAGACCTAACTCGTAATCGTGTCGCAGTCGTGAATAATGCCTTGCAAGCATGGGAACATCTGTGACGTGAGGAAGGCGCGCGTTAACAGCCGAGTTAGTGGCGTCTCTGTTCCGACGCTTAAACTGTGTTTTGGAAGCAGGGGGTAGGAACACAAAATATTAAACCTGAATTTATTATAAGTATCTTGTTTTCCTTGTTTTGATCTTAATGAAATATGCCAATAGTCATTAGGTAATATAATAATAACAAAGTTAGCAGCACCTATCTGGCAATATCTAACACGTCTTCCCTTGTATTTTAACAATTGACCCAACTTTAAAAAAAAAAATGTGCAAGAAAGCTAATTCATTAGTGACAAAGTATCATACCGTATTATAAACTACATGCGAATTTATAGCCTCTTACTTCGTGGAAAATCAGGGGTACCAACAATTCCCTAGCATTAGCAACTAATTTTCAAAAAAAATTTTATTTGTTTCAGAATGTTTAGCATAATTTTCTAACGATAGTTTTCTGTGTAGCTGCACACACACACACACACACACACACACAAACACACACACACACACACACACACACACACATACACGCAGACACGCACACACACACACACACACACACACACACACACACACACACACACACACACACACATACGCACACACGCATAAACACACAAACATATGCGCACCCACCCACCAACCCACACACACACACGTATGTATATATATATGTGTGTGTGTGTGTGCGATATATGAATATATATAAGTATATATATAATGTATACATAGGATATTTATATGCATATATATAGATATACATGTATATGTGTGTGTGTGTACATATATATATGTATATAAATGTATATATATATATATATATATATGTGTATATAATGGTAATATTCTGTAAATACATAATACACACACATACATGCGTGTGTGTGTGTATGTGTGCGCGCGCGTGTGTATTTGTGTGTGTATGTGTGCATGTGTGTATAATATATATACAAAATATTTGCACACATACACACACACACATTCATATATATATATATATATATATATATATATATATATGAATATGCATATATATATAAATATATATATATACATATATATGAATATGCATATATATATATATATATATATATATATATATATATATATATTTATAAGTAAATATATGTGTTCGTACATAAATACATGTATATATGTATATATGTGTGTGTGTGTGTGTGTGTGTGTGTTTGTCTGTGTGTGTGCGTGTATGTGAATCAATAGAACAGAAAGAAATTTTATCCAAATAACATGCATTATAGTTCTGGCTCATGATCGCGAGCTTGATATGCAGAATTAATGTTAAGCAGAATGTTTACCTTGTTGCATTAGAGGTAATAGTTCCATAATTTCAGTAACAGATGTAATATTTAAGTCACTAATTAGACAGGGAGAGAGAGAGAGTGAGAGAGAGAGAGAGAGAGAGAGAGAGAGAGAGAGAGAGAGAGAGAGAGAGAGAGAGAGGGAGAGAGAGAGAGAGAGAGAGAGAGAGAGAGAGAGAGAGAGAGAGAGAGAGAGAGAGAGAGAGAGAGAGAGAGAGAGAGGGAGATAGATAGATAGATAGAGAGGGGGGGATATATATATATATATATATATATATATATAGAGAGAGAGAGAGAGAGAGAGAGAGAGAGAGAGAGAGAGAGAGAGAATCCGTTTAATTGACATAAACGCTTTCAAGGTTAATAGACTGACAAAGAATGCTTCAAGCCTTATAAATGATTGTATATCGGATTTCGTTGATTGTTCTATCACGTAGTAAGCCTATCGCAGATGTTGCGTGTTGTATACGCAAACACGCACACACACATATGTGTATGTATATATATATATATATATATATATATATATAA
>NC_061822.1:47129146-47131646 GCF_019202785.1 Penaeus chinensis | reverse complement strand
TTGCCTCAGCATCCTAGTCTGCTGAGTAGCCGGCCCTTCATTGAAAGCCTATATCTGAATTGCAACTAAAGAATATAGCACGGCCAGCTCCATGTAAATTAGCTTATCAATCAGAAGTGCAAGGGGGATTTATTAAGATGACAGCATTACTTGCAGATTTCTTTTTTTTTCCACTCTGCTTCATTTTGAGTATTGTTCTTCTGTGTGGTTATCTGCTGTGTAGGTACACTTAAGATTGCTTGATCATTCTTTTAATTCCCTTAAACTGTCTACTTCTGATTATGACATTGGGCATCGGTGGGATACCGGGACTCTTTCAATCTTATTCAAGATTATAACCGATAATTCGCATTACCTCGATGAGATTTTACCTGATTTTTGTCAACCTGCAAGAGTTACTAAAAGTTCTATAGCCATCAATTCATTGACATTTGCTATATGTCAGTTTTCTAGAAGCTTTTTTAATGTTGTTTGTTGGCTTTGGAATAGTTTGCCTTTTGACATTTTCCAAATTGTTGTTACGTATTTTGTGCTTTTGCATGTCCTAACAATGATAAAGTAAATTAAACATAACTATGATTATGGTGATTATGTCGAAGATGATAATTAAGATAACAGTTATAATAAGAAGAAATATGAAATATTATAGAGATGATGACACTCATATCGATGATAATTATAGTGTTGATAAAATTATGATAATGATAGTGATGATAAAATTATCATAATGATAATAAAAGAAATACTAAAAATGATAATAACAGTAACCAACAGAAATAATGATACCAACAAATTGAATACATAACATTATTTCAAAGAAAAAGAATCTCTTCCCATTTAGACTTTTAATGAAACACAGAATTTGCAGTGACTCGAATTTAGCCGTCTTGCTCATGCCAACTGACACAAGACTCCTTCCCTCGTTTTTTAGGCGAATCCCAAGGCTTGTGAAATTCTACCAACGTTATTCCACTCGAAGTTTCTTAGTTCCCGAGAGAATGAGCCATGAATCTCAACACAAACTTCCCTTTTCTTCAGCATCACAGCTTGTGCCAGTGTTTATTATCATTGTCGTTGGTGTTGTCGTTCTTGATGTTATTCTTATTTCTGGATTTGCTGTTAGTATTTGTATTAATTTTAGTATCATTATCATTACCATTATCAATATTATTGGTACTATTGTTAGCATTATTATTTTCTTATATTATTGTGATAGTTTTTATCGTTATTTCTATTATTATTATTATTATTATTATTGTTATTACTATGATAATAATAGTACTAATAACAATAATAATAATAATAATAATAATATAATAATAATAATAATAATAATAATAATAATAAAAATAATAATAATAATAATAATAATAATAATAATAAAAATAATAATAATAATAACAATAATAATAATAATAATAATAATATCAATGATAATAACAAAAATTATCAGTGTAATCATTATCATCATCATCATCATCATCATCATCATCATCATCATCATCATCATCATCCATATTGCTATTATTAACATTATTGTTATCCTATGTTGTTATCATTATTATTTTGTTATTACAATCATTATCATTATTATTATTATCTACTATTATTACTATAACTGCTACCATTATTATTATTATTATTATCATTATCATTATCATATTTATTATCATTATTATCATTATTATTATCATTATTATTATTATTATTATTATTATTATTATTATTATTATTATTATTATTGTTGTTGTTGTTGTTGTTGTTGTTGTCATTGTCATTATCAATATCATTATTGATATCACTATCTTACTATTATTATGACCATAATTATTATTATTATTATTATTAAAATAATTTTCATTATAACTAAACTAGTATTATTATTATTACAATTATTATCATCATTATTATCATTTATTATTATTATTAATATTATTTTCACTATTAATGTTGTTTATATTGTTATTTCAACATTATTATCATTATGCCGGCTATTATCAATATCATTATTATTGTTATTATTCTTAATATTATTATCATTTTTATCATCATTTTTATTACTAGTATCATTATTATTATTATTATTATTATTATTATTATTATTATTATTATTATTATTATTATTAATGTTTTTATTATTATTATTATTATTATTATTATTATTATTATTATTATTATTATTATTATTATAATTATTATTATTATTATTATTATTATTATTGTTGTTATTATTATTATTATTATTATCATTATAATTATTATTATCATCATCATCATGATTATCATAATTATCCTTGTCATCACACACACACACACACACACACACACACACACACACACACACACACACACACACACACACACACACACACACACACACATGTATGTATGCATATATATATATAAGTATTCAAGCACACTATCATCACTTCTGAATCACCAGGTAGTGTAGCCATCACAGAGGCGTGGTGTATGCAAGCTGATACCTTATACCTGGCTA
>NC_061822.1:47116646-47119146 GCF_019202785.1 Penaeus chinensis | reverse complement strand
GGGCATCAGGAATGCACAACTCCTTACCTGCACGCCACATTGCGGTAAAAATGTAGGGCGCAATCTTGTCTTTCATGCGCTGGAGGCGAGGGTTTTCAATTGCATCCAGGGAATAATGGTTCAAAATAGGAACCAATGGACGGTGATCCGTCACCACACTAAAGTGCTGGAGTCCACGAAGATAAAACTTGCACTTACTGATGGCCCAAACGACAGCTTGCATTTCCAATTCGACGGTCGCATACCGCGTTTCTGTATCTGTCAAGAAACGGGAACCACATTGCACCATCTTGTATCTTCCAGCACCGTGGTCCTGCAACAACACATAGCCAAGGCCGTAGAGTCTGGAGGCGTCGGTCTGCAGAATGGTGGGTAGGGTTGGATCAAACGTCGCAAGTATGGGGGGCCCTGACAAAGCTTGTTTAGTGTCATTGAAAGCTTTGGTGTGGTCTGCTGTCCAAGTAAAAGCTCTCTTTGGGCTCATCAATGGGCGGAGTGGGGCTGCTGCAGTCGAAATCTTAGGCGTAAACTCTGCCAGTTGATTTACCAAGCCCATAAACGACCGAAGATCAGTCAGATTTGCAGGGGTAGAAAACTCTGCAATGGCTTTTACCTTCTCTGGGTCTGCTTCAATACCATTATGTGATAGTTTGTACCCACAGAAGCTGGCTTCAGATGCAGCCACAATGAACTTCTCTGCATTAAGCGTTATCCTGTGCTGTCGACACCTTGACAGGACTTCGTTTACACGTTGAAGGTGTGAGAGGTAGTCCTCATCATGTAGGAGAATGTCGTCCACAACCTTAATGCAGTTTGTTACTCCCTGAAGTGCCCTGTCACCTCGTAGACAAAAGGCGTCTCCTGTTGCTGCAAAACCCATGGGACCACGACAGTATCTGAAACGTCCATAAGGAGTGATAAATGTCGTCAGGTGTTGATCATCCTCATGCAGGGGTAGTTGCCAATAACCACAAAGAGCATCCACAGTTGTGAAGAACTTTGACTGCGGACTGATACTTCTGATGGCTGTAAATGGCGTTGGAGAAGGGTGGGCAGGGCGAGAGACTTGCCTGTTGAGCTTTGATAGATCAGTGGTAATACGGACACCACCATTTGCTTTTGGAACAACAACCATTGGATGACACCATTCTGATGGTTCATCCTCCACTGGCTTTAAGATGCCTTGGGTCACTAATGACTCAAGCTCCTTTCTTGTTGGTTCCTGAAAAACCAAAGGAATCATTCTGGGGGTGTGGATTGTGAAGGGCGTGGCATTCTCCCGCAGATGAATTCTCATGGGAGGGCCTACCATCGTCTTGAGTGGCCCAGACTGCAAGTCGTCCTTCTTCACCAACACATCTGCATACTGATGCAGGAAGTACTTCCTTGCTTCTTCAGGTGACTTCAGCTGGTTCAACGGTAAAGTCAGCAACTGAGGAGGGTTCGACATTGGTGTATTGCCCAGCCCATGGACTCGATTGGCAATGTGCACATCCGATATCTGCCTTGGGAAATAGTCCGGAACAATCCCTAATTCCTTGCAAGCAGTCCAAGAGAGCAGCGGGGTTGTAAGCGAAGGCTGAACATCAATCCAACATGTAGTCGAACGGTTGCCATAGGTGATGATTCCACGAAAAGATCCAGCCGCTGGTGGCATCTGGGACCCGTCCGCATTATAGTATACTGTCTCTGCCGGTGGTGCTAAGTCTTCCTTTGAGAGGCCGAGACTACTAAGATGCTGGAGTCCAATGACAGTCGTGTCTGCACCTGTGTCAGGGATGAAGGCAAGACTACCTGATAAATCATTATGCCGAATTGACACGCGGACTTTAGGGGAAGGCTGAGGTTTCGGTCGTGCAGTAGAGGTGACACTCCTGGCAAATGACATTGAAGGGGATACTGAACTTACTACCTTCAATTCATGATTGGTGTCCTCTTCTTTTGTCTTAGCCTTCCGTTGCTTTGGGCAGCATTTATCATAGTGTCCCTGCCGGTTGCACACCTTGCATTTGGCATTCCTGGCAGGACACTTTGAAGCAGTAGCCCAGTGGCCTTTCTTACCACAAGCACGACATGTGGAAGTGGTGGCCCTGCACAAACCTTTCTCATGTTGACGACCACAGCAGTTGCAGGCCTTATTCGGCAGAGGTGAGCCAGGCCTCATCTTGGACTTCTGCTTCAGGGCAGCCTTTTTCTCCCTTTTATATTGAGAAACAGCACGTGAAGAAACTGTGTTCTTCAAAGCAGATGATGCAGTCTTTGACGATTCATGAGACCAGCATTTATCCAAAACATCCTGCAACGTCGCTGAGCGGTCCATTTCAATGAGCTTCTGGGTAAGTTCCTCATCTCGTATACCCATTAGAATGCCGTGTTTCTTCCACTGCTCACAGCATGCTTGGTCCTGTGCCTTGCAAAGGTCTATCTCCTGCGACAAGATTTTCAGCCGGATCCAAAAGTCATCGAAGCTCTCGCCGTCTGCTTGCTTGCACTCGGAGAA
>NC_061822.1:47106646-47109146 GCF_019202785.1 Penaeus chinensis | reverse complement strand
ATGATAAGGGGAAGATGCTAATGTTAATTCAGGTAATTATTCAAAATAAAATTGCATTACAAGCTCAATTCCACTGATGCCACCAGCTGTACTTGTGTAAACAGACTCAGTACTAGTGCGGTTGGGTACTGTTAGCTTGGTACAGCTTTACTCTTGAATAGTACAAAGAGAACAATATTTTGGTAATGGCACAATGTGGTCACTCATATTTCAATCAATCATGCTTATTCAATATTCTGTTCAATTCTCTTGTCCGGGATAGACTAAGTTTTTTTTAGTAGAATTACAATGCTTGGTGCAAGTGGGGGCCAAATGTTGTTCATGGAATGGCAGGTTGACGCGTTCTGCTCTCTGTTCTTTGTTCACGACGAAAGTTATCTGTGTGTGTGTGTGTGTGTGTGGGTGTGGGTGAGCGCGTGTGCGCGTGCGCGCGCGTATATATTGGTATATGTATATACAAATAGATAGATAAATAGGTAAAAAGATATATGGATAGATATTATACACTTGCCACTGTAAATATTACTGATAAACATGTTTTTAGAAATAAGTAATACTAGTGACAGTTGGATTATGGTTATTAAATTATGGTACCAAATTTAAATTTTGGTGGGTAGAAAGCATGCACAGACTACGAAAATCAACTCTCACATTATCCCCCTTAAGAAAGAATGTAGAAGCAAATCATCGTCGTCAGTGTCATTGTCATTGTCTTCATCATTATCATCAGTTTTATTGTTACTTATATGGGTTCACGAATAATTTGTTTTTTTATTCCACCACGGTACACACACACACACACATACACACACACACACACACACACACACACACATATACAGATATACAAATATATATAATTATAAACATATTTATATAAACAAATATATATATATATGTGTGTGTGTGTGTGTGTGTGTGTGTGTGTAAATAGATATATAAAAATAAGTATATATACATATATAAATATATATAATTATATATATTTATATATGTATATATGTATATATATATATATAAATATATGTGTTCGTGTGTGTGTGCGTGTGCGTGTGCGTGTGCGTGTGCGCGTGCGTATGCGTGTGCGTGTGTGTGTGTGTGTGTGTGTGTGTGTGTGTGTGTGTGTGTGTGTGTGTGTGAGTGTGCGCGCGCGCATAATCATATATATATCTATATATGCAGACACACACACACGAAGAAGAATAACATCGATATTCAGAAACAATCTGATTCAATAGGAACTCTTGAATCCCTTGTTTCTGAATATTGATGGTTAAACCACTCATCTTTGATTTATTACCCTTATTTCTTACATCATAATTAGTTATCATAATAAGATGATAAAAAAGCTAATGTGATAACTGTTGTGTAAGAGCTTTTGAAAACTATTGTATTCTTATATAATCTACTACCAGGATTTATACATTTTTAGCATCGTTTCAAATCCGTTTTCCCAAGGTTATTTATGATTCAGTTTACCTTGCCTGCCTAAAGGTCATATAGATATCCTCGCCCTCGTCTAGTATAGGGGAAGAATTCTAAATGCCATCAGTGTCCATAAACGACAAAATATTTGAGGAAGTTATTTTACATAAATGATCCCTTTCTGACATTTACACAAGAGGCTTTCAGAAGCTTGTAATCTTCAGCTTTTAGCGCAGCCTTCTCTGTGGATTGCATTCTGACAATTTTATTAAAGAGACTGTCTCTCATACATGATATCTTGATCGGAAATCCTGTGAATGATTAATATCACTTGTCTTAATTGCTTAAATGTAGCATGACTGGCTTGATGTCAACTGCATGGTTGTAGACATGCATAGTTAATATCATTATTATCACCTTCATTATTATTACTACTCCCACTGTTTTTATTGTTAGTATTACTATTATTATAATAATATTAATAATTATTATTATTATTATTACTATCATTATCATTATCATTATCATTATTATAATAATATTAATCATAATAATAATAATTATTATCATTATTGTTATTATTATTATTATTAATATTATTATTACTATTACATAAGACTGTTATCATCATTAGTATCAATGTAACTATTGTTGATATTATCATTACCATTATCATTGTTAGCATTTCTGTTATCATTATCACCATCATAATCATCATCATCAGCAGCAGCAGCATTACTTTGATATCATGATAACCCTTTTCAAATATAGTACATCAACATCACTTCATCATCTTAAATTTGATAGAATTATCATTATAATGACATCATGTTTTCTGTACCATCAGTATAATTTTCATAATTCTTTAACTCATCTCTACGAGTCTTCGAACAGCGCTGCTATCAGTCTTTTTATCGTCATCAACGCTTTCATTAGACCCTTATTTATATTACAGCAATCTTTGTTGTACACACAATTTTCTATAATAATATTGACAATGAGAGTTTAGGAAAAGTTTAATAAATACAAAATTTTTTTTTACAACGGTTGCCTTATCGCAAATTTTCTTTCTTTC
>NC_061822.1:47081646-47086646 GCF_019202785.1 Penaeus chinensis | reverse complement strand
TTACCAGATTCCCAAGGGCAAGAATGGGAAATCTTAATGGTTCTTGAGCTTCCAAACCAGGTAAGAAGGAGAAAAGTCCTCCTCAATCCTCAAGAAAATCTTACTTGGTAGATATGAAAGTGTATCATATAGTAAATATCTAGTAGTGAAGACCGTTCGTGTATCAATCATGAATCTTGTTATTTTTTAAGTACATCGGAAAATAGTTGAGGTGTGTCAACGTGATCCTCACATCACCAGACAAGAGTGACAGCCTGCGATATGTGACATTCCTAGGGCTCAAGTCTTATGTTCCCCTCGCAAAACAGTCAATCAGTGTAAGGGAATTGTCCTTTCCCAAGACCTGATGAGGTATTTTAAGGAGAAACTGTTATGAGAACTAAATAATTTTAATGTAGTGGCAGTAAAACGTTTTAAGAAAGTTGATGGTTTGGAACAGTCTACACCAGCTCTCCTTCTAACTTTTGAAATATTAGTACTTTCCAAATCAGTTAAGTTGGCATGGTATCATCTCAAGGTAAAGCCATATATGCCCAACCCTATGCGATGCTTCCAGTGCCAGGGTTGTGGGCATAGAGCCAACTCTTGCCTTTTTAAGGAAAGTGGACAACCAGGAGTGTGTGTGAAGTGTGGTACAACAGGTTATAAAGGAGATGACAACTGTCCAGGTCCAATATGCTGTTGCCACTGCAAAGCAATGTAAAAGGTACAATTTTGAAAAAAAAAGTATTGCCAATAAGGAGCAAGGAGATGGTTAGTTTTGCAGAAGCAAAGCGACATGCCCGTGTGCTGTGTGCACAGCCGGGTTTGTCCTTTGCCTCAGTTCTAGCCCATCCTCCTGCCTACCATCCCTTACCCTCTAATACTTCTAACACCACACACTCTGCCACTACTTTTAATAATCAGTCCTCAAATGCTGAAACTGCCTCTGGTGAGTTGTTCCACTCCCAAAGTAAGGTCTTTGGAGCCATCAGTTAAGGCCCCAGAGACCTCAGCGGTGACAGCTCCAGCTGCCACCACTTCCATAGGGGCCCTCTGCTGCTAGATAGAATGCTCCTGAATCGAAGGCTCAGGTCCATCCTTTGCCAAGCAAAGACATCCTGATTCTGTCCAAAGATAGCCTGTGGAAACTAGTTTCACAGGTAAACAGCCCATCAAAAGGTACTCTCAAGATGCTGGAAAGACAACTGGAAAGGTGTGGGGCGGGCCTTGACCACAGGTGCTGCCAAACACCTTGTGGAGAGGTAGTTTGTCAAACTGAAGAACTGGATACCCTAATCCAATGGAACTGTCAGGGAATTCATGCAAAATGGGAAGAACTTCAACATCTGAGAGCTTCATATAACCCAGTTTGTGTATGCCTACTAAAGATTATGACCAGGGAAAATCGTCTAATTTCCCTGAGAGGATTCGAATTCTAAGCCCATTATGGAACCTTAGATAATGGACCTCATTGGAGGAGTAGCAGTGATGGTACATCAGGATATTCCCTTCTAGGCCACCCACCTACAGACGACACTGCAGGTGGAGGCTGTGAGAATAGGCTTGACACGAACTTACACTATTGTATCCATCTATCTTCCTCCACATAATCTCAACATAGATGATTTGGAAGATCTACTTGGGCAGTTAGCTCATCTGTTTCTACTCTTGGGAGATTTCAATGGTCGTTATCACCTCTGGGGAGACACTTTGTGCAACCCTCGAGGAAGGGCTTTGGAGTCCTTGTTCTCAAGATTAGATACAGTATTACTGAACAAAGACACAACCACCCACTTCCAAATTCAAACTGGGACATTCTCCAATATTGACCTGTAAATTGGTTCACCTAATTCACAGTTGAATTTCACTTGGCAGGTCATGGAAGACTTACATGGAAGCGACCACTTCCTAATACTTTTGGAGAAGGTGATTGTTATTCCAGCCAATGGATTGCAGAGATGGCAACTTGAATATGCAGACTGGAATCCTTTTAGATCAACTGTAGTATTGCAAGGATCTGTGAATAATTTCCAGTGTGTTCAAGATGCTGTTAATCACTTCAAATCACGAATTCACCTTGCAGCAGAAGCCTCCATTCCCAAAAGTAGAGGACTGTACCGTCGACCTCCTGTACCATGGTGGTCTGATGAATGCCAACAAGCTGTCAGAGCAAGAGAAGCTGCACTAAGGCAGTTGAAACGACGCCCAAGTGATGTAACCTTGATCTATTACAAAAAGACCCGAGCAAAGGCCAGACGAGTGCTGAAGGAGGTGAGATGGACTTCGTGGAGGCAGTATGTTTCTTTGATTAACTCTGGGACCCCCTTAGCATGGGTATTGAACAAGGTACGTAAGATTGCTGGAAAGAGCACATCCATGTCACCACCTGCTCTGAAGATAGATGGCATAATCCTCAATGACAAACCTAATGTTGCAAATGAGTTAGCAAAATCCATGGCAGAGATCTCTGCAGCATTTTACACTGGCCGATTCTCCGCTCCTCGAGATGAACAGGAACGACACCCAGTGTCGTTTTCCAGTAGGACTGCAGCAGAACTTCCATACAACTTGCCATTTTTGCGCAAGGAGATGGACTCTGCTTTCCAGCTCTGCCATAGGACCCCTGGAAGTGACAATATTTTCACTAACTGCCAAAAGTTCCTGTTGGATCTATTCAATAGGATCTATAGGGAGGGAACGGTGCCATCCACATGGAAAGAGGCTATAATCATTCCTACCCGTAAACCTGGCAAAGATGGTTCCATATCTTTATCTCACCAGCTGCATCTGCAAGTTGATGGAGAAACTGGTAAACTTCAGGTTGACATGGCTGCTGGGAAAGGAAAATGTGCTGACCCTATATCAATATGTGTTTAGAAAATTAAGATCGACCACAGATGCATTTGTGAGGATGGAAACAGAATTCCTTTGCACATCGTCATATGTTAGCAGTCTTCTTTGACCTTGAAAAGGCTCATGATACCACTTGGAATCATGGCATATTCATGAAGCTGTGTGACATTGGTTTAAGAGGAACATTACTTACCTTCATACAAATCTTCCTTCTTTGCAGGGAGTTTAGAGTGAGGGTGGGAAACAGTTTCTCTAACCTGGAAGATCAGCTGGAAGGGGTCCCACTAGGGAGTGTCTTAAGTGTGACCCGTTTGCCATTGCTGTTAATGACATCGTGAAGGTCGTTCCAAGTGTTGTCTCATGTAATTTGTTGATGACTTTACACTCCTGCATAGGAGGAAGCTTACAGGATGTGCAAGGATACATGCAGACTGCAATAAATCAGGTTGTGCAGTGGGCAACATACCATAGGTTTAAATTTTCTCCAAGCAAAACCATGGCTGTGCATTTCCACAAACGAGGAAAGTTCTACCCTTCCCTCCATTTAGGAGCAAACCCACTGTATATTGTCGAAGAGGTGAAGTACATAGATCTATTTTTTTATTCAAGGCTTACATGGGTGCCTCACATCATACAGTTAAAGGTGAAAACTACAAAAGCACATAGTATATTGCGGGTTCTTTCACATCTATCTTAGGGTGCAGACCGCGCAACGCTTTACCGAGTGCTTATTAGTAGTAAAGTTGACTATGGATATGAGGCTTATTCATCTGCTCCCATTGCTCACCGGATGTTGGACTCTGAACAGGGGTTCCAGGTCTGTCGAATCCCTTTGTGCTTTGAGTGGAGAACCACTTCTTTCATTACATCAGGACTACATGAACCTGATTTACTACACGAGACAACAAAGGATTCCGGGATCTCCTACATCCAGATTGGTTTTCAACCTCCTTGTGGATAGCCAATCCTATGGTAGGAGAATGAGGAATCTTGTGGAAGAAGGAAGACTGCATTTAGCAATCTTTCTCAATCAGGCTCGATCTTCACTGCAGAGTAACATGCCATCCTTGCACCAGTCAAGATGACTAGAGATCCTACAAACCATTCTGTTGTATTGTGACTCACGCAGTGCCTTGCAAACAATCAAGAGATTAAACTCATCACATCCAGTGCTGAGGGAGGTTCAAGATTGGCTTGCACTGATCTCTGCATGTAAAAAGATAACTCAGAGCATGTTGGTATCTTTGGGAATGAGCGAGCTGATCGGAAGGCCAAGGCAGCTGCCGCTCAGCCCTGTGATGCTCGTTTTCCTCTCCCACACACTGACTTAAAACCCAACATCAGGAGTTGTCTTCGCAATAAATGGAGGGAATAATAGAGGCATACCTCTAGAAACAACCTGTGAGAGATTAGAGATAACCTTAGCAGTTGGGTGACCAGCATCCATCCCAACTGATGGAAGTTGTATTAACAAGGCTGAGAATTGGACACGCAAGACTCATGGGCCGATAATGGCTAGAAGTGAAGTACACTGTGAGGAATGCCAAGAGCCATTAACGGTCGCACATTTAGTGGAAAGATGTGCAACATTCTCAGAACAAAGTACTTGTCTCCCCCATATACACTGAAACATGTATTGGGGGAGGATTGTGACATAGAAGGTCTTATTTGTTTCCTTAGGGAAACTAATATTTTCAATAAAATTTAATTCTGCATTATGTTTATGCAATAATTTTAGAGCATAATGGTTATGCTTAGATTTTTAATATAATATTTATTGTTATTTCTGACATTTACTGATAGATTTTTAATGTTTTAAAGTTTTTAATATATCAGTCTAACAAGGTGTTCTTTGCATGACTGATCCTGTGGTGGCGAGAAGCACAGTATCATCCATAAAGACAAGGATATTAACCCTCGGTTCCACAACTCTAGAATTAAATACTACGATAAAAAGGTCTGTGATTGCGGGAACCATGTAATGGGCAAAATTCTGCAAGCTTTTTGGTGTATTTCCGTCAAGAATTGTAATACTGTCATAATCATCAGGATTGAGCTCATTTACCTCTGGTGGGTTTAACACATTTTCATAATAACTTTATAATGATAGAGTACTTAACATTATCGAACACGTCGAGAAAGGGGGGTGGGTGCAATTTAACAAT
>NC_061822.1:47066646-47074146 GCF_019202785.1 Penaeus chinensis | reverse complement strand
TCAATCTGCCCAAGAGAAGGAGGCCAACACCCCTCAACAGGTCAGTGGGAAAGGTACCAATCTGTCAGACTGCAATCCCCTTGTCACAGGTTCTCCACCAGCCTTTAACAGTTCAGCGGGGATACCGCAGTTACCCTCTGCTTTTCAATTCCTCCGTTTGGAAATCACCTCCGTAACTTCATTTAGGCAGGCTGGATCCTCGCTGATGGGTTCAGTCCGACACATCTAGCATAATATCTATGCTTTGATTTTTAATACAATATTATGTATTTTTACTTATAGGAGCAATGATCTTTAAATGTTTTAAATATTATAGTTTTTTAGCCCCACCTTAGCTTTCGACGTGACAGATAATTGGAACTATTCAATCAATCTACCCGCACTCATGGTAACTGTTGGTGGATCAATCTGATACAAGTTCTCAAAGTAACAGCAACTAAGATGATCTGGCCACTTATTGAGCAGATTGCTGTTGCCTTTGAGAAGGGCTTGGGTTTCAGCTTTCTCAGGGTTTGGTAAGCAAGACGAAGGTCATTTACTTAGAAATGGGTCTCAACCTCCTCTACAAGATTCCTTATAAACTGTTTCTTGACCCTTCTCAGCAGTGACTGAGTCCTGTGCATCAGATAATGATGCAAGTCGCGAAACCCTGGCAGTCTAGCCGTTTGACAAGCATTTGTGGCTTCCAGTATCTCCTGCAAGATGAAATTCTGTCTTGCTCTTGGGCGGTCGCAACCGATTCCTGAGCAATATCGAGCGTTTCACGCTTGCAGGTGTCCCGCAGCAGTACAGGATCCGTCTGGTTGTCGAGTGCTGCGAAACAACCAAAGGTAGCTTCGGCAAACCCCCGGACACATTCCCTCTCCCTCAACCTGTTCACATGATCACCTTAGGGCAGGGGTTCCCAAACTTTTTGTTCCTCAGTACCCCTTAGGCTTTTTATAGGTTCCCATGTACCCCTAACACTAAAATTTAAGCTTAATAGTAAAAAAGGACATTTTAATATTTTAATTATTTAAGTCTGCATGTTTAGAAATTTCAATAAAGGTGGTGCTAATCAACACAAAGAAAATGAGAAAAGTGCAATCTGAGTGCAGATTACAACACCATGTATTGTGCAAGTAATTGTTTCCTTCAGACCAAATGTACCCCCTGAAACGTGCAAATGTACCCCTGGGGGTACATGTACCCCAGTTTGGGAACCCCTGCCTTAGGGTGATCACGTTTTGAAGTGGAATCGGAGGGTATCCTCAACCAATCTATGGTCGGTACCACAAAACTCGGCACTCCGATATGACTTGCAGTTCTTGAGAATCTTCCAGCAAGAGTTAACAAGGATGTGGCCGATCTTCTTGACCACATTTCCCGCATCGTTGTACCATGCCCAATGACGCGAGTCAGGGCGCTGGCACATCATTATCAAGGACAGATAGTGCTGTGACCAATGACCTGTATGTCCCTCGTGACCACACGCGGCGTTGCAAATCTGTTGATGTTGCAGCAGCTGTCGCCAAGTGGCGAGATCGTTCACGCTGTTCCGAGTGTTCCTAGTATCAGGAGTCAGAAATCCTTAACTTTTGGGACTTTTCAAGGTCCCGGAAAAGGAGGCTAGTCTCGCTGCTGGCGTCAGCGCACCGAGCCTTGAGGACCGACCGAGATACACCCATCTCGGTCGCAGCCAGGTACCACATTGAAGTAACAATAATAATAATGAAATAAAAAATATGATAATGATGAAATTAGAAATATGATAAAGATGAAGTTAGAAATATGATAATGATGAAGTTAGAAATATGATAATGATGAAGTTAAAATGTGATAATGATGGAGTTAAAAATATGATAATGATGAAGCTAAAAAATATAATAAGGATAATAATAATAATAATAAAAATAGTAGTTGTAGTAGTGATAGCAATAATTATAATTACCGTGATGATGATGACAGCCACAAGATAACAATAATAATAGTGATGTTAATAAAAAGAAAATAATAATAACATTGTATTAATGATTATATGAGACTGTCCGGTTATTACCTTCTAAAATTATCTTGATAATGGTAGTAGTAATAATAATAATAGTAGTAATAACAATAATAATGATAATAATAATAATAGTAATAATAAAAATAATGATAATAATAATAATAACAATAAAACTAATAATAATAATAATGATAGTAATAATAATAATAATAATAATAATAATAATAATTAATAATATTAATAATAATAATAATAATGATAATGATAATAGTAATAACAATGATAATGACAATGATCATAATATTAATAATAATAATGGTAATAATGATAATAATAATGATAATAATAATAATAATAATAATAATAATAGTAATAGTAATAGTAATAGTAATAATAATATTAATAATAGTAATAATAATAATGATAATAATAATAATAATAATAATAATAGTAATAATAATAATAATAATAATAATAGTAATAGTAACAGTAATAGTAATAGTAATAGTAACAGTAACAATAATAATAATAATAATAATAATAATAATAATGATAATAGTAATAATAATAATAATAATAGTAATAATAATAATAATAATCATAGTAGTAATAATAATAATGATGACAGTGATGGTGATGATGATAACGATAATGATAATAACTGCAGTGATATTAACGACAATAGATCGTAGGAATTTCAGTGATGGTAAAAACAGCAATAACAATGACAAATCAAGATAAATAATTATGGCGAAAGCAATAATTGAAAACACCGTAACGGAGAGTATTCATAATGAAAATGTTTCATTACTTAATGGCATGAAGATATTCATTAAGAAAGGGAAAAATGCTATATATTTTTTTTTTCATTATTTTTTTTATTTTTTATAAGTAATAAAAGACGAGATCCCAACATGATGAGATTACTTATCGCAGTTTTCCTTAAAGAAGGAAGTCTAAATAGTAACGTTTGGTCGTTACACAGTGCACCATAGATGCTGTATTTATGTATGTATGCACACACACACACACACACACACAAACACACACACACACACACACACACAGTAACGTTTGGTCGTTACTGTGTGTGTGTGTGTGTGTGTGTGTGTGTGTGTATGTGTGTGTGTGTGTGTGTGCGTGTGTGTGTGTGTGCATGTTCGTGTGTGTTTGTGCGTGTACGTGTGCGTGTGAGTGTGAGTGTGTGTATGTATTTATGTATATGTTTATATATATGCATTTCTTTTTTTTCTTTTTCATTCAGTCATCAATCAATATTTAAACTTTAAACATTTATTCATATCATCAACTTAAGTATACCACTCCACTTTTCTGGAGGAAGAGAAAGCAAAGGTCAAGGCCATAATTTCCCATTATTGTGTGACTAAGTGTGATACATGTCCATTGGCTCATTAAGAGAGAGAGAGAGAGAGAGAGAGAGAGAGTAAGATATATATATATATATATATATATATATATATATATGTATAGAGAGAGAGAGAGAGAGAGAGAGAGAGAGAGAGAGAGTAAGAGAGAGAGAGAGAGTGAGAGAGAGAGTAAGAGAGAGAGAGAGAGAGAGAGAGAGATTTTTTTCTTCTCTATCACTGGCTATCTTTTAATCTTTTTACTTCCTCTTATTAGCCGGCATTTTTCATTTATCTAAATATATTTATTTCTTTAGATTTTAGTTCATTGCCTCTTGACTTTAAAAATTCGAATATTTTTATCTCCTTATGTCAGTTTTGTGGTAAATATCGTAATTCATATTGTAAAGTTTAAATCTTTAGTAGTGCGCTGCCATTGGTAAACCGGTAATGCACAAAGAAACGTATCACTGCACAACACCACAATTCCAGAGCGTGTATTACACTGCTTGCAATGCCGACAGCTGTACTTTCAATTGCACGCAAGTCGGCTTCTGGCGAACACTCGTCGGACTCAGTAACGATGTGATGTTCATTGACATAGCTTATAAATTGAAATAATGCAAATCTCACGAGCAGATTTGGCTCACAAGAAAAAAAATACCAACAAGAAGCAAGTACTTATAACAGAATATTGTGCACGGTGAACATGCAAATACTGAATATCAATGATTATATAAAATTACTAAAGTTGATGAAGATTACATTAATAAAAGGAATAACGAAGATAATAATAATAATGGTAGTATTAGTAATACTTATTATAATGATGATGATGATGATGATGATGATAGAAATGATAATGATAATACTAATATCAATGATGATAATACTAGTAATGATGATGATAATAATAGTAATGATGTTATGATTATGACGATAATGTAAATAATATTTAGTCCCAAGTTAGAAACGTTAAACAGTATCCGGCCTTGCCAAACCTAAAATATCTACTTCCAGATTACTCATTTGCATAACACTTAGTCAAGAACCCTACTCAAGATACGTGTGACAGACAAGGGTGACACGTAGTGCCAAGGAGGCATATGCAGGAGATTGAATTACGATGCCTACAGGTAGAAGATGAATGGCAAGACAGATGAACCGTACAGTCACTGTGAGGGAAGCAACGGGAAACCACCTCCGGAATATCCCCTGCACAACCATGATCTAAGAAACCTAAAATATCAGACATTAACGGCGTGAATGGAACCGTAACTTCGCGTAATGGAACGGTGAGAGGAGGCTGGTTTCAGACACATGGTCGCCTACGTCAGACTCTGAGAGGACACTTCAAGACAAAGAATTATGGTGGTGATGACAATATTAATGAGAAAGCTGATAGTGATAAGAATGATAATGATGGGAATGAGAATAGTTATAACATTACATACGACAATAAAGAATTGAAGGAGTAGTAACTTTGTTTATGTTATGCTAATACCAATAGTAATGATAACAATGATAATAATAATGAAAAAAAACAAATTGTGAAGACGACAATAATGATTACAACAATACTGAGAAAATAATGGAATAATAATGACAATAATAATAATAATAATAAAAATAATAATAATAATAATGATAATAATAATAATAATAATAATAATAATAATAATAATGACAATGGCAATGGTAATGACAATGATAATAATGATAATGGTGCTGATGATAATAACGATAATCAGGACAGTGATAACCGAGTGACGATAATGATCATGACGATGATTATCATAATCTTAATTATAATAATTATTGCGACAATAACAATAATGATAATGATAATGATAATGATATTGTTGGTGATGATGATGATGATGGTGATAGTGATGGTGATTGTGAAGATGATGATAATAATAATAATAATAATATTAACCAAAACTAATGATAATAATGACAACAATGATAATTGTTATTTTGATAATAATAATAATAATAATAATAATAATAATAATAATAATAATAATAATAATAATAATAATAATGGCAGTAGTAATGATGATAATAATAATAATAATAATAATAATAATGATAATGATAAAAAGAATGATAATAATGATAATAAAAAGAATGATAATGATAATGATAACAATTAGGATATTAATAGAAAAAAACTAAATGATGATTATTGTCATGATAGGTATAAGTATGATAATAATAATGATAAGGATGGTGGTAGTGATAGTAATAATGATAATAATAATGACAATTACAGTAACAATACATCTATTTATTGAATGACATAAAAATGATAGTCACAGTCCTGATAAGAATAAGAGTGACAATAATAATGATGATGGTGATGATGATTATGATAATGATAGTAATATTATTAATGATAATGATAATTATGTCAATAATAATAATGATCATAACAGTAGTAGTAGTAGTAGTAGTAATCATAATAATAATGATAATTACAGTAACAATACATATATTTATTGAATTACATAAAAATGATAGTCAAAGTCCTGATAAGAATAAGGGTGACAATAGTAATGATGATGATGATAATGATAGTAATATTATTAATGATAATGATAACTATTTCAATAATAATAATGATAATAAAAGGATAATATTAATAATAATAATAATGACAATGACAATAAAAATGATGCTGATAATAATAATAATAAAGAGAATAATAATAATAATAACAATAAAGATAATAATAATAATAATAATAATAATAATAATAATAATAATAATAATAATAATTATAGTAATTATAATAATAATAATAGCAATAATAATACAGATAATAAAGATAGTAATGATGAGAATGATATTGATGATAAGGATGTTAATAAAAACAACAATAATAATAATAATAATGATAATAATAATAATAATAATAATAATAATGCAGTGTTGTTAAGAATAATAATGACATAATAATAATGATTAATCCTTTTCATAATTTTATTGTTACCATCATCACCATCACCATTATCATCATTATTTTGCTGTTTTTGCTGTTATCTTTATTATTGCATCTTTATCAACATCAATACCCCCATTATCATCATCATCATCATTATTATTTTTTCCCTGAAAATTCCTCAGTCATTTTTGAAAGTTAACAATGATTAAATGTGACCCCCAGGCGGTCTGAATGATAAATGAAAAAATATAAATATTATTAACACTAATTATGAATTAGTACCATGTTTAGCTGAGATCTTACACGTAAACTTAATGTTATTAGTATAAAAATACGACAAAAAACTGTTTCGTAAGCGACCGTTGACATGACGTTGGCTGCGTTGCTAATAATCAAGGATGTTTGACGCTCGCAAGCACAACTATTGATATCGTACGCTGTGTTCAATGTTATTTCATACGAATATTTTCCTTGCATTTCCTCGCGTGTTGACATTGCTGCAAGTGAATTCCCCGGAGACCAAGGCATTTCAAATAATTAGTAATTTAGCTTGTAATGAATAAACATGCGCTTCTGTTGCAGTCAATAGATGTTATGTATACGTCTGAGAATTCATTAAATTACAACAGAATAGATGTATTAAAAGAGCTGAACTTTCGTACCGGGAGCGAAACTCCGGCACAAAGAAGGGCGAAAGTGGAGGCAGTTGATATGCAGGAAAGAGAAAAGGGAAATAGAAATAAAAATCAACAGTTATATAAAAAAGAAAACATAAAATATTGATTATAGAACAAACAAATATACAATTAATATATACGTATTAAATATACACACACATATATTTATATACATATGTGCACACACACACAAACACACGCACGCATACACACACGTACACACACACTCACATACATATACACATATATGTATAGATATGTATATATGTACATGTACACACGCACACACACACACACACACACACACACACACATATATATATATATATATATATATATATATATATATATATATATATATATATGTACAAGTACACATACACCAACAGTCACACACATGTATATACATATATGCACACACACAAAAATATATATATATATATATATATATATATATACATATATACACATTAACACACATGCATATATATATATATATATATATATATATATATATATATA
>NC_061822.1:47046646-47059146 GCF_019202785.1 Penaeus chinensis | reverse complement strand
TCTCGAACTCGGGCCTGGGACTTCGGGGTCTGCCAAATCTTCTCCATCCTCGAACTGAAGTCGATCACTTTCATCCTCGGTCGGTTGATCTGGGTCGTCTTCCTCCTCTTCGGGCCTCTGTTGTGGTTCTGCATCACTGGATTCTTCTCGTGGCACGTATCTTCTCAACTGGTTGATGTGGCATTTTAGCTCCTGATGCGGCGTATAGGGGTCCTGTACGACGTAATTAACTGGCCCGATCTGCTTGATGACTCTCACCGGTCCACTCCACCTTGGCGCCAGTGCTGCTATACGACGTGGCCGAATCGGGCGAATGATCTTGACTAAGACCAGCTCTCCCACCTGTGGCCGAAATCTTGACCGGACTTTCTTATCATAATCCCGAGCCCACCTTTCCTTGGCGCTCCGCATACTTTGTATTGCAGCATCGCGGGCTTCACGGAGTCCCTCTCTCAACATCCTGGCGGCATCTTCGTCTGCTTCCTGGAAATTAGTTAGGTTGGCAGGGAAATAACCGTCTCTCCCTGTGAGAAGATACAGAGGAGTCTGATTAACGCTCCTATGTACTGACGTGTTCAAAGCTAGACGTACATACGGAAGCATCCTGTCCCAATCTTGGGGATGCTGACCCACTAATGTTGCCAAGGAGTCCTTCAGGACCCTGTTGACTCTTTCCACCATTCCGTTGGCCTGCGGGTGATAACATGTGGTGTACAGCGTTTTAACCTCTAAAATCTGGCACACCTGTCTGAACAACCGATTCGTAAATTCGCTGCCATTATCTGTTAATAATGTCCGAGGCGGACCAAACAATGTAAAGAAATTATTAATAAAGGCGTCTGCAACTGAACCTGCATCTTTGTTAATCAAAGGTAAGAGTTGTAGATAACGAGTAAAATGATCTATGACGACCAAGACATACCGATGCCCTCTCGCTGAGGTCACCATCTCTACAAGATCAGCCGAGACTCTTTCGAATGGCTGAGTTACCTCCGGCATGGATGCAAGGGGAGCCTGCCTAGAAGCAAGTCCTTTCCTCCTTTGGCACTGAACACAGGATTGAACAAACCTGCGAACCTCTGCTAACATTTGTGGGAAATAATATCTATCTCTTAATCTACAATAAGTTCTAAATATGCCTGGATGAGCGGCAGACTTGTCACAATGTACGAGCTCGAGTACCTTTCTTCTTAAAGACCGAGGAATGACAAGTTGTTGTATGATCCTCTCTGGTAAAACACGATGGTGATATAAAAGCCCATCCTTAATCTCAAACTCGTCAAGTGGAAGTGGAATCCTCCTCCTAAGAGCCCTTCGTTCCCTGAGGTACAAAATGATATCGTTCCACAGCGGATCATTCTGCTGTGCCTCTGCAACCTGCTGCGAATCAAGGTCTGTACCAATGCAGTCTACTTTACGACTGAGAAGATCTGGGAGGTGATGTGAAGCACCTGGCTTGTACCTAATCTCGTAGTTATAAGAAGAGAGTTCGTGACTCCATCTTGTCATCCGAACAGACTTTGTGGGCCGTTTAAAAACGTACACCAAAGGTCTATGGTCCGTATAGATTGAAAAGTGTCGACCATACAAGTACGCATTGTAATGACGAACCGATTCTACCACAGAGAGCGCTTCTAAATCTATGGCTGGATAATTTAGTTCTGAATCCCTTAGCTTCCGTGAGTAGTAAGCCACAGCTTGAGGAATGCCCTTCTCATCCCTTTGCATCAAACAAGACCCAATTGCCACACCTGAAGCATCAGAATGAAGCTCAAACGGCCTGTCAAAATCTGGCTTTCGTAACACGGGTGCTGTAACCAACCTAAGTTTCACTTCCTCAAAAGCCTTCTGTTGTTCGCTTCCCCATGCGAATTTCCCGTTCTTCCGCAAGAGTCTAGTTAATGGGGCCGCCAATGTAGCATAATTATCCACATGCTTACGGAAGAAGCCGGTGGCGCCCAAGAACTGACGGACTTGTTTTGTAGTCCGCGGAGGCTGCATCCTCGAAATGGCTTCCACCTTCCCGGGATCAGGTGATATACCCTGTGGGGTGATAAGAAATCCTAAGAACTTAAAGGAATTTAGGGCAAGTTGGCACTTTGTTACATTAAGCCTGAATCCTGCTTGGGCTAAGAGGCCAAGAACCTCATCAAGGTGAGACAAGTGTTCTTCAAAAGATGTTGAGTAAACGACAACGTCGTCTAGATATGCTAAAGCATGTTTCCCTAAGACTGGGCTAAGTACTGCATTAATTGCCCGCTGGAATGTACTGGGAGCTGTTGCCAAGCCAAAAGGCATACGATTAAAGTGTAGCAACCTAAATCCATCACTAAATGCAGTCTTGTTCCTATCCTTTGGCTCCACCTCAATCGTCCAATAAGCAGACTTCGCATCGAGTGCTGAAAACCACTGCGTACCTGACAACTCGTCTATCATTTGCTCCAACCTGGGCATGGGATACGTATCTGCGGTGGTGACTCTGTTCAGCCCTCTGTAGTCCACACAGAAACGAATACCTCCATCCTTCTTTCTAACGAGCACCACGGGTGACAACCACGGAGATGTTGACGGGGCAATCACACCTTCCCTCAGCATCTTATCGCACTCCTCCCTAATGATGGCACGCGCACTCTCCGGCAACCTCCACTGGCGAGTACGTATAGGATCTGAATCAGCTGTGGGAATATTATGTTTGATATTAGGTACCTTCCCTAATGGTGCAGACTCGTCAAACAAAATAGCATGGCGCTGCAACACTGCCATTAACCGACTACGTCTATGCGAACCAAGATGGTCAAGCTTAGCTTTAGAGATGCAAAACTCACCCGAAGGAGTAGAAATGGGCAAGACCTCCGTACTCACAGTAGGAAAGAGATCAAAGTCGTCATCGTCATAACCAAAATCAGTAGTGCCATAATGCGTATCAAAATCATCTATGAAGTTCTCAAATTCTGAAAAATGCGGACCATTAGAATGTGCAAACCCTCTACTACTATCAAAACCATCACCAGGACATTCAGAAACATTATGAACACAACAGTCTGAACGAAAATGCTCATTTCCATTACAATGAATATCAGCATTTGGACAATCATAAAAATCATCAAAATTACTAAAATTATTAAAATCAAGATTATTAAAATCACCCTCATGTGATTCTGAATCAGATTCATTTCTTACATATTCAAATACGTTGTCTACAACTTCAATACAAGCAATGTTTGCTCCTTGTTTTAAAATTACAGGATACTTGTGATCATTTACTATCCAAATGGACACTTTACCTCCCGACACCTGTGTTACGCTACGTGGAATTAGTACCTGAGCAGTTTTGCCCGTAACCATAGCAACCATCTTTAGACCGTTCGGAACCACCCCTATAATAAATTTTCCCGTCTCTGGTGGACAAACTACCGTCTCAGCGCACAATACTTGCGTGGTATCATCAGTTTCCATTGACTGACTATGCATACGACGCTTAGGAAGTATCTTTATACACAATGATGGCGTATCACTAAAGGTCATGAGGACCCGAACTCCGTTTAGCGTAACATAATTCCGTTGTGGAGAGTTAAAAGCAACCATCCTAAAATTAAACCTTCTAAGCCAGTCCATACCTAACAGGATGTCGCCTGGGAATTGAACACCTTCCGAGACTATATTCACATCGTGTTTACACTTAACATTTTCACTGATACAAAAGTATAGACTTGCACTCTCGTGCGCGCAAAACGAGTGACCTGAAGCTCCGCGTAATGTGCGAGTCGAAGGTCTAAGTGATTGTATATTCAATAGATCTTTCATTCGGCTCTTCATCAAGGTTATCTCTGATCCCGTATCAATAAAACAAGTGCAAAGAACACCGTTAACTTTGAGAGAGATAAGTGGTCTTCCTACTTTAATCTTATCGTTAACAGGTGCAATCATGGCCGTATTCTTATGAGTCGTGGATATTTGAATTCCCCGCTGAGTTTGCCGCACGGGAAGCTGGAAATGGTCGCGTCCCGTGGGCTGTGGAAAAGGGGCAGTTTCGCGCAAAATGACCTGCCTCATTACATGTGTAGCACTTTACCGAGTTACCTTCTGACGTATTCTGCCTCCCCCTACAATCTTTCGTATCATGCGAGTGTGATTTATGGTAGGAGCAATACATAGTGGATTTCCGAGCGCGTGAGGTCTCACCATTTGTCTTGACCTGACTTCCCGTAGACTTAACATTAGCCATTCTAATACTCCAACATCTTTGCGCAGCATCTATCAGTACTTGAAGTGGGTCTTCTTCCTTCAAGGCTAAAGCTTCCCTTAACCACTGAGGCAACCCCTGGAGAAATATGCGGCGGATTAATTCGTCCGGCATCCCAACAGATCGCGGGTAATCCCTCACACCTTGGTAAACTACCGATTCTATAGCCACAAAGAAATCGATCGGTGCTTGCCCTGTAGCCAACTTATAGTTACTCAGGTGATTAAAGAAATCGGTAGAAGAACATGTGCCCCTGAATTTAACTCTAAGCTTCTCCTTGAAGTCTACCCACGAGGTGATTCCGTCGAATATGGGAGAGTTTATAATTAAATCTGCGGTACCGCGGCATGAACTTCTTGCAGCTCGGATGTATGCATCATCCGTCCGAGGTTGCGTCGCATTTTCGATATGCCCTAAGCCACGATTCGACCTCCTGGTTACGTTTTAATGGTTGTGAAGCAGGAGTTTCGGCCTTAAAGGGCGGAACAACATCTTTATAAAGAACGTACTCTACCGGAGATGGGTTAGGACTAGCGGTACTATTAATATGGCCACTGCTACTGCTTTGAGTGCCATAGCTATGCGCTAGTGCGGCATACTGTTCCTGCATTGCTGCAAGTTGGTCGCTAAGTTGTTGGCAACGCTGATTTAACTCTTCGTACATAGGCAAGTCTAGATTCTCCCGTGAATGCGTCGGTATGACCTCTCGTGACACCTCAGGTGACCGTGGCGAACTAGCACTTGATGGTCCTGCAATAGCATCGTCTTCCAGCGCTCTTTTACTCCGTTTCCCCATATTGAAAGATGCGTATAATTAACAAACTCAAAACTTCAAAGATATGCAACTTGTAAATACGAAATACAGTAATCTTACGTACGTGTGTACCACTACGAATATCAGCGAGTAACTTCTAACCACAAGGACTGTTTAAGCACTTAAGTATGCGCAAGCTTTGTTTCAAGCGCTTGTTTACCTGTATTCTCACTTGTTTACCTGGGCACAGTAAGCATGGTCTCGTTACTAATCAATCAAGGTGGTTACTATGCTTGATTCGTCCCGCCGCTCGCCGCCAATTAAACGGTCGTATAGTTAGTTGTAGCAAAAGCTAAATACAATTATTTCTCGCTAGATATGTAAATAGGCGCGACTGCCACCACCCATTTAATTAACGTATGGGAACGTAGTGTATATGGGAGAAGGATGATAGTGTAGAAGGCAAGTTGTGGGGAAAGGAGCGAAAGAGTGTAAGTGTAGTATGTGTGTGTGGTATATATGCTTGGTGCGAGAATATAAAGGTTGGTAAGCGTGAGGTAAGCCGAGGAGAGGCGTGTGCGTATACGCAATTGAGCAAGTAGCCACCTTGATAAAATGAGGAAAACTTATTATCATTCACTATAGGTAGCTTGTAGGTAGCACCTAATTTCGGGCGTTCATCAAACCAGACATATGTGGAACAGGTTTATTACAAATAAAGTTAAAAGACAGTAAAACATGGAACGATAAAACAAACACGAATAAAACAGTAACATGAATGGCAAGATAAACTGAACTTGGAACATTAAAATACAAATTACGAAATCAACCATGAACATAAAATACACTTAATAAAACGGTAGAACGATACAATGAAAATAAAACGGTAAGCTAGAAAGCTTGATAAAAGGAACTCAATGGAACCATAAGAGCAGGTTAAAACAAACGATGAAACAGTAAAATAGAACTCTGGTAGGACATAAAACGAAGGTAAGAAAGCACCGGTCACTTAAGTCACTTTGGCCGAACAAATACCCTACAAATTATTTCTTGCCACCTATATTAGAACTATCCCCACAACCACTTAACTGGACAGGGGAAGCCCGTTCCGGGGTTCCTCAGACTGTCTGTCGGCTGAGCAGGCCGGTAGCGAAATCCCCCCCTTTGTTGTGCCTTACTTCCCTCGTGACTTCGTAGGCGGGAAAAGGGAGCTAACTATGGTTCTTTAAAATCAAATAAATAAAAACCCTTAAGACTCAACATGCTTAAAACCTGGGTGTATTCAATAAAATAATTGATAAAAAGACCTAGGATTAGAATAATTAATTTAAAATATTAATTTACTTGTAAAAGAACCATAAAACTTAAAAATAGGCCATCGTGATCTTAATGAACATAAAACTTCAAAATGTAACATAAATGTGCCTAGGTGCTTTGTCATCTTCAGACAGGAAAGAGATAAAAGAAAACAATAAAATATAATGTATTTGGCAAAAAAAAAAGTAAAAATTGGCAGCGGTAATCGTGTGCGTATGGTGTGCTCGGGCATCCTCCTCACTCGCGAGATAAAGGTGCACTTATTGGGGCCTGGAGGTGATGTTGCCGGCCGGAGGACGCATTATGCCATAGCCGATGTTCGCATGGGGAAGGCTTCAACGCTGCAAAGCCGCCTCCATAACCCCCAGAGAAGATATACATAGAAATTGACGCCACGCACTGTTCCACCAGGTGGGAGTGTTGCCACCTTTAGATCTTTTCATTTCTTTTTGTTTTTGTCGTGCCTGTGGGAAAGTTGGGAGGTGAGAGATTTTTCTATTACCGCATTACCTCCTGAAGTGATGACCAATGATCGACGAGGTCAATCACTACAACTCCTCCCCCTACAAGCGCGGCAACCCCTGGTTGACGTGAAAAAGAGTTGCTTATCATTTACTGCTGCCAATATTCTGCGTTACTGAAGTGGATATTTTCTGCGACGAAGCACTTTCCAGGACCGACTGTAACAAGAGAGGATAGATTAATATAGGGATTACGTAAAATCAATTTGCTGATATTTCTACGGCAAAGCGACGTGACCTTATGGTGCATACGACCCACGACTGACTCCCCATTTATACTGGTACGACTCACGACCTGTGCCTGGAGTGCTTATACCTCATCTTCCTCGTCTGGTCGGTCATATCTCGAACTCGGGCCTGGGACTTCGGGGTCTGCCAAATCTTCTCCATCCTCGAACTGAAGTCGATCACTTTCATCCTCGGTCGGTTGATCTGGGTCGTCTTCCTCCTCTTCGGGCCTCTGTTGTGGTTCTGCATCACTGGATTCTTCTCGTGGCACGTATCTTCTCAACTGGTTGATGTGGCATTTTAGCTCCTGATGCGGCGTATAGGGGTCCTGTACGACGTAATTAACTGGCCCGATCTGCTTGATGACTCTCACCGGTCCACTCCACCTTGGCGCCAGTGCTGCTATACGACGTGGCCGAATCGGGCGAATGATCTTGACTAAGACCAGCTCTCCCACCTGTGGCCGAAATCTTGACCGGACTTTCTTATCATAATCCCGAGCCCACCTTTCCTTGGCGCTCCGCATACTTTGTATTGCAGCATCGCGGGCTTCACGGAGTCCCTCTCTCAACATCCTGGCGGCATCTTCGTCTGCTTCCTGGAAATTAGTTAGGTTGGCAGGGAAATAACCGTCTCTCCCTGTGAGAAGATACAGAGGAGTCTGATTAACGCTCCTATGTACTGACGTGTTCAAAGCTAGACGTACATACGGAAGCATCCTGTCCCAATCTTGGGGATGCTGACCCACTAATGTTGCCAAGGAGTCCTTCAGGACCCTGTTGACTCTTTCCACCATTCCGTTGGCCTGCGGGTGATAACATGTGGTGTACAGCGTTTTAACCTCTAAAATCTGGCACACCTGTCTGAACAACCGATTCGTAAATTCGCTGCCATTATCTGTTAATAATGTCCGAGGCGGACCAAACAATGTAAAGAAATTATTAATAAAGGCGTCTGCAACTGAACCTGCATCTTTGTTAATCAAAGGTAAGAGTTGTAGATAACGAGTAAAATGATCTATGACGACCAAGACATACCGATGCCCTCTCGCTGAGGTCACCATCTCTACAAGATCAGCCGAGACTCTTTCGAATGGCTGAGTTACCTCCGGCATGGATGCAAGGGGAGCCTGCCTAGAAGCAAGTCCTTTCCTCCTTTGGCACTGAACACAGGATTGAACAAACCTGCGAACCTCTGCTAACATTTGTGGGAAATAATATCTATCTCTTAATCTACAATAAGTTCTAAATATGCCTGGATGAGCGGCAGACTTGTCACAATGTACGAGCTCGAGTACCTTTCTTCTTAAAGACCGAGGAATGACAAGTTGTTGTATGATCCTCTCTGGTAAAACACGATGGTGATATAAAAGCCCATCCTTAATCTCAAACTCGTCAAGTGGAAGTGGAATCCTCCTCCTAAGAGCCCTTCGTTCCCTGAGGTACAAAATGATATCGTTCCACAGCGGATCATTCTGCTGTGCCTCTGCAACCTGCTGCGAATCAAGGTCTGTACCAATGCAGTCTACTTTACGACTGAGAAGATCTGGGAGGTGATGTGAAGCACCTGGCTTGTACCTAATCTCGTAGTTATAAGAAGAGAGTTCGTGACTCCATCTTGTCATCCGAACAGACTTTGTGGGCCGTTTAAAAACGTACACCAAAGGTCTATGGTCCGTATAGATTGAAAAGTGTCGACCATACAAGTACGCATTGTAATGACGAACCGATTCTACCACAGAGAGCGCTTCTAAATCTATGGCTGGATAATTTAGTTCTGAATCCCTTAGCTTCCGTGAGTAGTAAGCCACAGCTTGAGGAATGCCCTTCTCATCCCTTTGCATCAAACAAGACCCAATTGCCACACCTGAAGCATCAGAATGAAGCTCAAACGGCCTGTCAAAATCTGGCTTTCGTAACACGGGTGCTGTAACCAACCTAAGTTTCACTTCCTCAAAAGCCTTCTGTTGTTCGCTTCCCCATGCGAATTTCCCGTTCTTCCGCAAGAGTCTAGTTAATGGGGCCGCCAATGTAGCATAATTATCCACATGCTTACGGAAGAAGCCGGTGGCGCCCAAGAACTGACGGACTTGTTTTGTAGTCCGCGGAGGCTGCATCCTCGAAATGGCTTCCACCTTCCCGGGATCAGGTGATATACCCTGTGGGGTGATAAGAAATCCTAAGAACTTAAAGGAATTTAGGGCAAGTTGGCACTTTGTTACATTAAGCCTGAATCCTGCTTGGGCTAAGAGGCCAAGAACCTCATCAAGGTGAGACAAGTGTTCTTCAAAAGATGTTGAGTAAACGACAACGTCGTCTAGATATGCTAAAGCATGTTTCCCTAAGACTGGGCTAAGTACTGCATTAATTGCCCGCTGGAATGTACTGGGAGCTGTTGCCAAGCCAAAAGGCATACGATTAAAGTGTAGCAACCTAAATCCATCACTAAATGCAGTCTTGTTCCTATCCTTTGGCTCCACCTCAATCGTCCAATAAGCAGACTTCGCATCGAGTGCTGAAAACCACTGCGTACCTGACAACTCGTCTATCATTTGCTCCAACCTGGGCATGGGATACGTATCTGCGGTGGTGACTCTGTTCAGCCCTCTGTAGTCCACACAGAAACGAATACCTCCATCCTTCTTTCTAACGAGCACCACGGGTGACAACCACGGAGATGTTGACGGGGCAATCACACCTTCCCTCAGCATCTTATCGCACTCCTCCCTAATGATGGCACGCGCACTCTCCGGCAACCTCCACTGGCGAGTACGTATAGGATCTGAATCAGCTGTGGGAATATTATGTTTGATATTAGGTACCTTCCCTAATGGTGCAGACTCGTCAAACAAAATAGCATGGCGCTGCAACACTGCCATTAACCGACTACGTCTATGCGAACCAAGATGGTCAAGCTTAGCTTTAGAGATGCAAAACTCACCCGAAGGAGTAGAAATGGGCAAGACCTCCGTACTCACAGTAGGAAAGAGATCAAAGTCGTCATCGTCATAACCAAAATCAGTAGTGCCATAATGCGTATCAAAATCATCTATGAAGTTCTCAAATTCTGAAAAATGCGGACCATTAGAATGTGCAAACCCTCTACTACTATCAAAACCATCACCAGGACATTCAGAAACATTATGAACACAACAGTCTGAACGAAAATGCTCATTTCCATTACAATGAATATCAGCATTTGGACAATCATAAAAATCATCAAAATTACTAAAATTATTAAAATCAAGATTATTAAAATCACCCTCATGTGATTCTGAATCAGATTCATTTCTTACATATTCAAATACGTTGTCTACAACTTCAATACAAGCAATGTTTGCTCCTTGTTTTAAAATTACAGGATACTTGTGATCATTTACTATCCAAATGGACACTTTACCTCCCGACACCTGTGTTACGCTACGTGGAATTAGTACCTGAGCAGTTTTGCCCGTAACCATAGCAACCATCTTTAGACCGTTCGGAACCACCCCTATAATAAATTTTCCCGTCTCTGGTGGACAAACTACCGTCTCAGCGCACAATACTTGCGTGGTATCATCAGTTTCCATTGACTGACTATGCATACGACGCTTAGGAAGTATCTTTATACACAATGATGGCGTATCACTAAAGGTCATGAGGACCCGAACTCCGTTTAGCGTAACATAATTCCGTTGTGGAGAGTTAAAAGCAACCATCCTAAAATTAAACCTTCTAAGCCAGTCCATACCTAACAGGATGTCGCCTGGGAATTGAACACCTTCCGAGACTATATTCACATCGTGTTTACACTTAACATTTTCACTGATACAAAAGTATAGACTTGCACTCTCGTGCGCGCAAAACGAGTGACCTGAAGCTCCGCGTAATGTGCGAGTCGAAGGTCTAAGTGATTGTATATTCAATAGATCTTTCATTCGGCTCTTCATCAAGGTTATCTCTGATCCCGTATCAATAAAACAAGTGCAAAGAACACCGTTAACTTTGAGAGAGATAAGTGGTCTTCCTACTTTAATCTTATCGTTAACAGGTGCAATCATGGCCGTATTCTTATGAGTCGTGGATATTTGAATTCCCCGCTGAGTTTGCCGCACGGGAAGCTGGAAATGGTCGCGTCCCGTGGGCTGTGGAAAAGGGGCAGTTTCGCGCAAAATGACCTGCCTCATTACATGTGTAGCACTTTACCGAGTTACCTTCTGACGTATTCTGCCTCCCCCTACAATCTTTCGTATCATGCGAGTGTGATTTATGGTAGGAGCAATACATAGTGGATTTCCGAGCGCGTGAGGTCTCACCATTTGTCTTGACCTGACTTCCCGTAGACTTAACATTAGCCATTCTAATACTCCAACATCTTTGCGCAGCATCTATCAGTACTTGAAGTGGGTCTTCTTCCTTCAAGGCTAAAGCTTCCCTTAACCACTGAGGCAACCCCTGGAGAAATATGCGGCGGATTAATTCGTCCGGCATCCCAACAGATCGCGGGTAATCCCTCACACCTTGGTAAACTACCGATTCTATAGCCACAAAGAAATCGATCGGTGCTTGCCCTGTAGCCAACTTATAGTTACTCAGGTGATTAAAGAAATCGGTAGAAGAACATGTGCCCCTGAATTTAACTCTAAGCTTCTCCTTGAAGTCTACCCACGAGGTGATTCCGTCGAATATGGGAGAGTTTATAATTAAATCTGCGGTACCGCGGCATGAACTTCTTGCAGCTCGGATGTATGCATCATCCGTCCGAGGTTGCGTCGCATTTTCGATATGCCTAAGCCACGATTCGACCTCCTGGTTACGTTTTAATGGTTGTGAAGCAGGAGTTTCGGCCTTAAAGGGCGGAACAACATCTTTATAAAGAACGTACTCTACCGGAGATGGGTTAGGACTAGCGGTACTATTAATATGGCCACTGCTACTGCTTTGAGTGCCATAGCTATGCGCTAGTGCGGCATACTGTTCCTGCATTGCTGCAAGTTGGTCGCTAAGTTGTTGGCAACGCTGATTTAACTCTTCGTACATAGGCAAGTCTAGATTCTCCCGTGAATGCGTCGGTATGACCTCTCGTGACACCTCAGGTGACCGTGGCGAACTAGCACTTGATGGTCCTGCAATAGCATCGTCTTCCAGCGCTCTTTTACTCCGTTTCCCCATATTGAAAGATGCGTATAATTAACAAACTCAAAACTTCAAAGATATGCAACTTGTAAATACGAAATACAGTAATCTTACGTACGTGTGTACCACTACGAATATCAGCGAGTAACTTCTAACCACAAGGACTGTTTAAGCACTTAAGTATGCGCAAGCTTTGTTTCAAGCGCTTGTTTACCTGTATTCTCACTTGTTTACCTGGGCACAGTAAGCATGGTCTCGTTACTAATCAATCAAGGTGGTTACTATGCTTGATTCGTCCCGCCGCTCGCCGCCAATTAAAC
>NC_061822.1:47024146-47029146 GCF_019202785.1 Penaeus chinensis | reverse complement strand
CCCCAGTTTGGGAACCCCTGCCATACACAGTACATAGTGGCAGTCTTGGTCACTCGGTTTGTCATGACCTGTTCCTCTCTCTCTCTCTCTCTCTTCTCTCTCTCTCTCTCTCTCTCTCTCTCTCTCTCTCTCTCTCTCTCTCTCTCTCTCTCTCTCTCTCCTTATCAGCTAAGAACCGTTTTCTTTTATTATGGAAGATGACTCACTATTAAACGTTTATCATTGACGTACGTAATAAACCTAAATAGAATATAGAAAAAATAACCTTTTTAAATTTATTTCATTTCCCTTTATACAACAAGTTTCGCCTTTGTTGCAAAATTAATACCACCCATACAAAAGCTTTGCATTTTGCATTTTGCTCAGATTTTGTGAAATTGACTTACTGCCGTACAGACACAGATTTTTAGCTAAAGTACTTGTAGGGGGACCAACATACGGTTGGCAACACTGGCTGAATAATCATAGCAAGTGTAATTGAATATTGGAAAGTTTATTAGTAACATCTAGGCAATTGTATGTACAATCGTGGAACTTGGCCCCATATTCCTTTGGTTAGTGCTAATGTTTTCAGACCTACACACAAAAGGGCGGCCACTTTGTTCCCGCCATCGGCAAAAAATACGTTTCTCTGACCTGTTGCACAGCAGGACGTGGGATGAAGGACATACCTCCAACTAGGGATGCACTTATACGTGTACACCCGGCGATGCTGCATGTTCCAAAAAGCTGTATGCCACCTGGCGACTTTGGGTATTGGCCTATATGTACTGTTGTATATGTACTATAAATGTACGTCTTCTTACGATCGTCAATATCATATATATATATATATATATATATATATATATATATATATATATATATATATATATGTGTATATATATATATATATATATATATATATATATATATATATATATATATATATGTGTGTGTGTGTGTGTGTGTGTGTGTGTGTGTGTGTATATATATATATATATATATATATATATATACATACATAAATAAATATGTCCAGGTGTTCAATTTCATAGGCATATATGAAGGGTAGCAAGAAAAAAACGGGAACACTTGACAAATATCCGGTTGCCATGGAAACCCAAGCGACATATGGCAATCTTCGGTATTTCTGCGCATGCGCTTGACAATCGGGCAGGTGGGCACGATTCCTCCTCACTCCCGACTCACGAACACAAACCTTAGCTTCCAGAGCAGCGAAATAAACTATAAATGTTACTCTCCCTGTGTGTAAGAATCCTCAACACAAACTTAATCCTAAACAATTATCATGAGAATCTTTACTAACAATGGAAAAAACGAAACATTGATATATATATATATATATATATATATATAAACTAACAATTACACAAGTTGATCAAGGAAGTTAAACTAAATTAAATAACTTGTATATGAATATTGAAAACAATTGTCAGATCTTGTCAATAATGAAACCGGGAATACAATTAAACATATAAAATGAAACATATGTGTATATATGTATATATGTGTGTGTGGGTGTGTGTGTGTGTGTGCGTGTGTGTGTGTGTGTGTGTGTGTGTGTGTGTGTGTGTGTGTGTGTGTGTGTGTGTGTGTGTGTGTGTGTGTGTGTGTGTGTATGTGTATGTGTGTGTGTATGCGTGTGTGCGTTTGTGTGTGTGTGTGTATGTGTGTGTGTGTGTGTGTGTGTGTGTGTGTGTGTGTGTGTGTGCGAGTGAATTTTCTCGCTACCAGAGAAAATGTTGAAAATCCATTTGTTAGGCAATTTTCTCAAAAACATGTTTATTCACAATGACAACATCTGATTGATGTGTGCGATGCAAGTGCTTTGCCCACGAACCTCATGGTTAGTCGCTTGACTATATATTGTCACGTTTTGTGCCCAGTGTGGCAGAGGCCTCAATGAAATATTGGTAAATATGCAAGTCTTAAATCCTATTGTTTAATTAATTTTAAATGTGCTTGAAAAGCGAAATGGTGACATATTTAGGAGGCAATAGATTGATAATTTTATCCGCTAATCAATAAACTGATTTGGAAAAAAAAGAAACATTAAAAACTATCAACCATACCTGTAGAACCTTCCATCAATTACATACATCTAAAACCATTTGCTCATAAATATTCTCTTTACTATGGGTATGGTTTTCCCACTTAGTGGGTTACCTTATTTGAGGGACTGCAGAAATTTCTTTCTGTAGTTTCACTAGCAATGTTTCGAAGTAGATACAGTATGTTCATTATATATTTCCAAGCGAATCCCGACTGTGCAAATGGTAAGTCGTGCAAAGGAACGATAATCAGATTATACAGAGGGAACAACATCCCTCAGAGTTCCATACAAAGATACTAATAATTTACATACGGAAGCCGACCTGGAGGTGTATATATTCTATTAGTTAAGAATCATTCCAAAATATAAGCATGATCTGAAGTCTTTCATCTCAAATGAAGTAGCTTTACTTCAAGTTGGAAGAAGTTCATTTCCAACCAATCTCGAGAAGTAAATTGGAAAACATTCAGATATTGCAAGTGAAGTGCAAGGAATCACAAAAAGTATAATACTAACATATGTTAATTGCAGCTATAAGAATGAGAACGCTTTTATTGTCTGTATCTGATCACATATCTCCCAGGCAGATCGGTGGAGGAAATTGCTTTAGTCTTCTGTCAAAACTCATTTTAATAATTAATACCAAAATTCGTGCCTGCAGAGCTTAGCAGGTTTTTCAAGGATGTAGAATCGACACCATTAGGGATATGAGCTTTTCTACCCTTGCTCAAAGAGTTAATGGATGGTTATGACTGATGAAGGGAAATCTAAGGACAAATCTTCGTTCTCGGTAGTGGTTGAATATTTGTTCTCTTCATATATTTCTTCGTTTTATTGTTATAATAACCCTACGTCAGTATTAGAAATAATAGCCATAATTATGCTATTATATTTATAATCACCATCATCAGTATCAGCAGCAGCAACAGCAGCATTATCGATAGTGAATTCACTATATATACTTATTTTCTCGATCAGTTTCTGAAGGGCAGTATTTAGAAAATAATTAAAACACCTCATGACGTTTTCGTAAATTGATGTCTTAAGGTAATATTAAAAATAGAGTATCTCATCGCGCTTTTATAAAGGTTCAATCCTTTTTCATTTAAAACGTTGCAAGCGATCGAACTTTTTTTTACACGCCCCAGAGCAACGGGTGTGATAGCACTAATATATATATAAAATGTCTGTTCTAAACAACGGAATAAGCAATATTATATTTGAGACCTCTTTTGGTATATATATATATATATACATATATATATATATATATATATATATATATATATATATATATACACATACACACACACATATATACACCCACACCCACTCATACGCACACACGCGCACACACACACACTGTGTGTCTCTCTCTCTCTATATATATATAGATAGATAGATAGATAGATAGATAGATATAGATATAGATATAGATATAGATATAGATATAGATATATATATAAATATATATATAGATATAGATATAGATACAGATATATAGATAGATAGATAGACAGATAGATATCCATATACATATACATTTTTACACACATATGTATATATTGTTTATCTTCATACACACACACACACACACACATATATATGATAATGATGATGATGATGAGGAAGAGGAGGAGGATAATGATGATGATGATGATGATGATAGCGATATATAGATATATACATATATAAATATATATACATATATATATATGTATATATATTTATACAAAATATATATGTTCATATACATATATAATTATAATTGTATATATATATATATATATATATATATATATATATATATATATATAAGCCTACATGCAGCATTCCTTCCCACTCCCAGCACATCTTGGCAGTTCTGATCGACTTGCTTCAACCAAGAGTTCCGTGGCCTTCCCCTTGGTCTTCTCCAGCCTGGGTCAACTCTCTCAGAGATGACCCTATGAGCCGGATCTTCCTCAGGAAAACGAGCCACATGCCCATATAGCTGAAGTGAAGGCTATCCAAGACCTCAATGTTCTCGCCACAGGCATACACAGACTGAACATCGACATCCAAAAAGTCCCCAGATTCCTGATCCTTGGTCTTGGTCCAGTTGACTGCAAGTCCCAATGGCTTCGCCTCCTCATGCAGCGCCTCGAGAGCTACTTCCAGGACCTCCAATGTCTCTGCTAGAATCCCTGCATCATCGGCAAATTCAAGGTCTGTGACCTTGAAATTACCAATTGATGCCCCACAGGAACTACGGTTCACGGCACGGCCAAGTATCCAGTCCCTACGAGTATTGAAAAGGGTTGGGGCCAGGACACATCCCTGTCTCACCCCGGCAGACACCGGGAAAAAGGCAGAGATGCCCTCCCCACACTTGACAGCACTCTCGGTATCTGTTTACAGGCCAGACAGCAAACCAATAATCCCAGGGGGGATCCCACGGAGACCCAGTAAGGTCCAGAGACTCTCCCGGTGCACTGAGTCAAAAGCCTACTTGTTGAAACTCAAGTCGGCGTTCCAGAAGGACACAAAGTGCTAAGACGCAGTCTATAGTTGACTTCTTTGGTCCTCGTGAGCGAGTACCTTGCCCGGTACGTTGAGCAATGGAATACCTCTGTAGTTGCCACAGTCCTTTTGGTCCCCTTTTCCTTTCCAGATAGGGATGACCAAGCCCCTTTTCCATTCAGGAAGAATGGTACCAGTCTCCCAAACGGCAGACAGGACTGCATGCAAACCACAGATCATGGCTTCTCCACCCGCCTTCAACAACTCCGCAGCAATCCTACAGACACCAGCAGCCTTTCCGCTCTTCAGCCTAGAGACCGCCCATCTCACCTCTTCGATGGAAGGTGGTTCCTCACTGATAGGTGGATCAGCCACTAGAGGCTGTGTGCCAGCCAACGGGAGTTGTGAAGACGGGGGTGCAACCCTATACAGTTGCTCAAAG
>NC_061822.1:47014146-47016646 GCF_019202785.1 Penaeus chinensis | reverse complement strand
GTCGCTGGGCAGAAATACTGATGGACTGACAAAAAATCGCCAGTAGGACCAGCTTAGAGAAGGAGCAACCCGACTGCCTGAGAGTACAGGTAAAATTTCCTACTATTGTGATGGTCTGGTTTGTGATCTCTGCCATGGGTACTGTAATATTAGAGATAATAATAGGTAATCTGAATCAGGTTGGCTATGGTGACATCATTGATAGACGTCTTTTGCCCCAGCTTCGTGAGTGGTTTCCAGACAATGACTAGATTTTTATGCATGATGGAGCTCCCTGCCCTACAGCCAAATGTGTTAAAACCTATTTGGATAATTATGGTATTAGAGTGATTGATTGGCCTGGATACAGTCGATTTAAATTCTAGAGAATGTTTATGGGAAGACAGGAATGACGAGATGAGCTAAGTAGCATATGCAAACATTTTTGAGCTAACTGTATGGAATGAAAAAGGTATGGCATAAATAAACAGAAATCAGGGAAAAGGCCCGCCGGTACATTCGAGGCATGACGAGACGTGTTGCGGCATTGATTAAAGCTAAGTATTGATATTTTTGTAATCAATAACACGTGTTTAATAATGTACGCAAATAAAATTAGGAAATTATAAGATGCTTACATTTTGGGATACATATTCTATGAGAAATGGTTGAAATCGCCGGTGATCATATATATATATATATATATATATATATATATATATATATATATATGTATTTATACACATATATATATGCATTCAGTGCCTTTCCTGTGCCCTGGCTGTGTTAAGGTAGGGGTTCTGTTAGGGTGCCGGCATGCTTCCTAGTTCCATATCAACTGAGATAGCCTGCTGGGAAACAGTACAGTATTTCTGACTTTTGACAGTCTTCCTATGTTTCCTTTTGTATACCACAGTCAGTCCCCTAGGTAGATCAAGCTCCTATGACAATTGGTCTAGAGTAGGTCAAACACCGGTAGGATGCCAGTGTTAGGCAGTTTTGGTTTCTGGCAGCTTCAGCAGTTGAACAAGAACCGGACATATTGGCCCATGCCTTTCCTTCAGTCTTCACTTGGGATGCTGAGAGAGGAGGATTACGGCATGGACAACTTAGATTTTTTTAAATTTTTATTTTCTTACAGCCCTGGCTTCCGCCCTAGAGAGCTCACTTCAGCTTCACGTGAAGGCACAACACGGGAGATGGCAGTTATGGGTTATAAATCCTAACTTCATTGGCTTAAAGTAAAGGCGCCACAGGTCATCTTCGACAGTGGGAGGGGTAATCTTACCCCACTGGTCAGCTATCACCCTCTTCCATACTGGCCACAAAGAATGTGGAGACCATGTGCCCAGGTATCTCAGATGACCTCACTTAAGTTGATGACGTTCGGAAGACAGCAATTATTAATAAAGAACTATCAAAGGTGAAAATATAAATTGCTGTACACCAAGAAACACAGCTCCATGACCAAGGTTCCATATGCGAAAAAAATATACCTTCTTTTGGAGTGATAATTACAACGCAGCGCAGGATTTGCCATCCGAAACTCATTGCTGTGCAGAATCCAAAATCCCACTAGTAACTAATGAATCTCCACTCTAGTTCTTGACGCTTCTACCGATCCTGTCACCATTGTCAATGTTTATGCTCCCACCCTTACATAAAAGCAAGCTTTCAAGGATAAGATTTATGATGAACTTCATGCGGTGATATATGGAATAACCAGGAATTAAAAGTTCTTTATCATTGGTGACTTCAATGATAGAGTTGGCAGCGATCATGACACTTGGCCCACTTACCTCAGCCACTTTGGAATTGGTAATATGAATGAGAGTGGACAGACTACTCGAACTATGTTTCCAGCATGGTTTGTGTGTCACAAGCTCCCTCTTCCAGTCCCGGCCAATGCACAAGGTGTCTTTGAGGGATCGCAGTTCTAGACAAAATCAATTCCAATTGATGCCAATGTTTAGAAGATCAGACTTGGCTGATATTAAAAACACTAGGTTATATCACAGTGCCGATTATGACACTGGCCACGCACTTGTGTGCAGCAATGTAAACATCGTCCCGAAGAAGACTCGTCAATCAAAGACAGCACCGAGAATGAAAATTGACATTTCTTGTTGCAAGGAACCTGTCAGATTCTGAATTTCTTCAAAGAATTGAAATGAAACTCAGCTCTCTGAAAAACAGTGATTCTCTTCAAGAGACCTGGACCTCATTTAAGATTGAAGTCTATGAGTCAGCAACTGCCACATTTGGTAGTAAGAAACACCAGAATGAAGATTGGTTTTCAGGCCCACTCTGATGTCCTCAATCCTTTTGTGGAGAAAAAAAAACACAATGCATATTTAACCCCTTGACGACGGATACGACGGGTAGACACGTGCTTTGCCCACTGTTAGTACTTGTTTGATTGTTTATACACATAGATGGCTATACTTGTACTAAGTCACCAATGAGCCAGTTAGGAGTACTGCCCGTCTCGCCTGTTCACCCTTTTCTTTGATTTACGAAA
>NC_061822.1:46999146-47001646 GCF_019202785.1 Penaeus chinensis | reverse complement strand
TACATATATAGATAGAAAGGTAAAAAGATAGATAGATATAGATATAGATATAGTTATATATAAACATATATAGATATATAGGTGTATATAGCTATATATATATATATATATATATATATATATATATACATTCATATATATATATATATACATATATATATATATATATATATATATATATATATATGTGTGTGTGTATGTGTGTGTATATATATATATGTATATATATATATATATATATATATATATATATATATGTGTGTGTGTGTGTATGTGTGTGTGTGTGTGTGTGTTTGTGTGTGTGTGTGTGTGTGTGTGTGTGTGTGTGTGTGTGTGTGTGTGTGTGTGTGTGTGTGTGTGTGTGTGTGTGTGTGTATGTATATATATATATATATATATATATATATATATATATATTATATGTATAGTTATTTATAGTTATATAGTAATATATAGTCATATATAGTTATATACATACATATATACACATATATACACACACACACACACACATATATATATATATATATATATATATGTATGTATACACATAAAATGACAATTATAGATGCAAATGAAAAGTATACCGGAGAGCAGTAACTTTGTACCTCTTTGGCCAAGAGATTGATTAGGAAAGCGTCAGGGATACAAGTGTTTGAGAACATAATTACAGAATATCTTATTACCACGCGCCATTATCCGGTGTAATTATTAGTGAAGCTATGTTCCGTGTCTAGAATTTCCCAGTATATCTGCCTTAAATTGTGTTACATGTTTTGATTAACGAAGATAGCTATCCTTTGAGCATATCTATTACACTTGCTTCATCGGACGTATCCCTATTTTAACTACTGAAAGTCAATTATATTTCTCTTCATGGATGCACGTGTGGTAATTGGTTTAATAATGCACAAATATGATTTGTTTTAGACGTGTACGGTGCCTAAACGTTTATTTGCATATGTGAAGGTTAATTTTTTTAAAGGCCATGTACTCTTACCCAAAGAACAGTAGTTTACTACCTGAAGGACGTGCCTGGATGGGGTGGGGCGGGGTCGCGGGGATATAGATAAAGAAAATATATGAGAACTGCGAATCGGTAAAATTCAGTAATATCTATAAATGTAGAAAATATTTCAGATATGAATAAGGAATGTGGAAGTATAAACAAATTTAAATACAAATTTAAAGATTTAAACAATCATAAAAGATAATGAAAAAGTATTTTGAAAATCAGAGAAGGCGCATTAAACCCTCCCCTTAAGGCACCATTTGCTCTGTGAACGTCCTGGACGTAACAAATACCTCACATAAAGCTGCTGGTAGCAGAAAGTATCCAGTCATAATAGAAAATCGTGTGTTTGGATGCTCATTCTTTATCTCTGCTAACTGCACATTTGAAATATGGACAGGATTCTAAATAAAAGCAGAAGGAAATATACTGAGAGTGAGCCTCACTTTATTAAAAGTGGTGAGAGTAGCAAGTATACGTAAACCAGAACGTATGACGACAGCTACCTCTCGGTCGGATTCACACCTACTGTTGTTAAACTTTGAAATTTATTTTAATGAATAGGACCACAATGTGTGTTAGGCTTAGATATTTTAGCCTTGGGTAGCACGAAACCAAGCATATCCCCTTTTCAGAGGGAAATTCGACGAATTTAATTGATAGCCAGGCTTTCAAAAACATTTCTTGCAGATAACACAGTTGGCAGAATGTCAGACAATAGTGTCGATTTGTGTGATCAGTTGATAAATACGCATAAATCTTCGCACTTTGTGTACTGATATACCAAAAGATGTTCTCTATGGATATTATGTATCTCTCAGTTATATGAAGGGGGATCTGTTGTTTAGTAATTTATCACTGCGTATGCCGCTGAAGACTTTTTGCAAAGTTAAGTAAAGATTTTACTCTCCTATATTACAGCGAATTACGCTACCTGCCATGTGGAAAAGTACTTTAGTAAGCGTGTCAGGTTACAAACCCAAATTGCTAAATCAGATGTAGTGCATCAATGAGGATTATTTGCATTAAAAAAAAAAAAAAAAAAAAATAGTTTTGCATGTTTGGCATCTTTGAAAAAAATAACTATCTGAATTAGCCAATGCGGGGGCCTCAAGTGAAAATTCTCACAGATTGATAAAATAAGAACATTCAGTTATGGGCAAGGTATGCAGATATAGAAAATAATATTTTTGACATGTTTCCTAATATAGAAAAAAATCTGATTCTGAAGGTGGAAGTTGTTTCCTAACCACTTGAACACTTTACTGGTAAAGTTTGCATTTTATTGTAGAAATATAGACATAGACACATTTCGTTATAACCTTACAATCGGCGTGTCACCATCTGACCAAGAGGAAATTATTGATTTGTCATCTGATGGTTCACTGAAACATAAGTATGATGCAGAACATCTGCATAAATTATGGCTGCATGTTATCTTTTGCAACATCATTCTCATGTGAGTCAGGGTTTAGATCTGTTACTGTT
>NC_061822.1:46976646-46979146 GCF_019202785.1 Penaeus chinensis | reverse complement strand
TGATTTTATTTTTCACCGAACGGATTTAATTATAAATTCAATATTTACTTAAATCAGTGAAAAATAGCTTAATTAAAAACTTCCGTTGACCAATATCGTATAGTTTTTAGTTTAGGCATGACATGCTGCTTTATAAATATCAAAATATAAAAATAAGTGTCTATGAAAGTTGGAGACTTCGGGCTTAGAGGCGAGGGAAAAATAAGGAAGCTCCATTCGGTTCTCGAAAAATGGGGTGAGGAGACAAAGCTATCGGGGAAAAGGCAGGTTCACACTAATAGTAAAACTAGCCTTGAACAAGAAGATACAATCTGCAGAAGACACCAAAATAAAACTATGTCACAGAAGAGTTGAAAAATAGAAATAAAAAAAGTGATTGAAGAGCTTGATATTACTGTAAAAGATGCCAGAATGGAAAAAAAAAATAAAAAATAAAAAAATAAAAGCACTAGAACCGCCGCCTGAAAAGAACTGTTAAAATAACTAATAACTAAGAACTAATAAATATGCGAAGATTAGGAAAATAGGTAAAATACGAGATAACTAGAAATGTCGTAAACTATAGAATTCGTAAAAATAATAGTAGAGTAAAAACAGTAGTAAAAGGCAAATGATGATAATGATGATGATAATGATAATAATAATAATAATAATAGTAATAATAATAATAATAACAATAATAATAATAATAATAATTATAATAATAATAATAATAATAAGTGAGCAATTATAGAATGCTTCCAAAAGTTATTAAAAGAAGCGAGTAAAAGGCCAACATGAAAGTGGATAAGATTCAGAGAAGGTAAAAGGTCAAAATCAAAGCACGCATAGCACGTACAGCACAAATACACCGAGGCACCTAAAGTAAAGCGGGCAGTGTTGTTTCACGGTTTAAATCCCGTGTGGTAATCAAAAAGAGTAGTTGAAAAGAGACAAAATACATTCACTTCTATATTTAACAAAAATAAGGGCTGCTGCATGGCCTCACGCGGAGGAAACTTACAATTTACAATCAATAAGAGAATAAACAGAGAAAAAAAAAATACAATAAAAGAATATATACAGAAGACCAATACTAATAAAATGTCAAATTAAATCATCGAGAAAACTTTAATAATCGTAGAAAATATGGAACACTGTTTGCTGCGTTTCAATATTTCAAATTGGAATATGAATAACCTTTCATGAACACCATATATCAAATGATTTAAATTAATAAAAAAAGAAAGAAAACATTTTATCTTAATATACAAGAAATAAAAAGAGCAGACATATTCGTCGTTGATGCGAATGCCCTGTTATCCGGACAGCATGTGAAATATTCTAGCAAAATACGTGGATAGTTAAAGATTTATAAAGGTTTATTCACTGCATGCACAAAAGAGCGTAAATAAACGTAAAATGAATGTAAAACAAACCAGCATAAACCAGAATTAAATGAAAGCACAGAAATCTAAGCTGGCTGTGGGAAATGGTCAGCCTGTGCTCGGCGGGGACACGGTAGGATAGGGTCACAGGTAGAAGGGAGAAGGAGGAAATCAGTTAATGCACAGGAAGAGTGCGACTATGACGAGTTGGAAGGGAAATTCTGCAGGATGCGGGGCAGGGTGGCGACAGGATGGAAGCAAGATAGGTTGGAGATAAAGACAGAAGGTAGAAGAAGCGGAAGAGGGTGAATGTAGCGTGGAAAAAAGGGAGTGAAAAGCCTATGTTAATAAGGAATACTTCAAGGCAGGCAGGTACAAAATTAAAGTAAAATTATCCAGAGATCATACCAAAAAAAACAAAAGGGGCTACAAAGACGATATCTAAATCAAAACCCCTGACAATATATATATATGTGTTTGCACACATGTCATACATTTAACAGTCGTTACATTAGTTCAACTTTGTAGTACATTCTACTTGGCTTATCTCGTATTCCATGTCTTTTCATTAACATTCTATAGGATTTATATATGGACTATTTCCAGGCCTATCAAACATTCTAATATGATTATTCAAATGAGTTTTAACACTTTTGGTTGAATGGCAGGGAGCTCCATCATGCATAACAATGCAGTCATTATCTGGGAACTACTCACGAAGTTGGGGCAGAGGACGTCTCTCTATGATGTCACGATATATGCAACTTGATTTAGATGACCTCTTACAATCTCCAATCCTCGAGTAACAATGGCAGAGATCGCAGACCATCCCATCACCTTGGTAGGGAATTTTACTTGTGCTCTCGGGATGGTCCTTCTCTAACCTCTAACCTCGTCTCATCTGAGAAACAAACCTGTAGATAAAACTATCAATAAAAGTTACGAGATAACTTGAACATTCAAATAAAACCATCTTGAACTTTTTCTGATCTCATCTTTGAACAATGTATGTTCCATGTATGGATTTGCATTTCACTAAATTATGTGTTAATTACATTGGAGCGTGGTCAAAAGGAAGATTTAAGTAAAATTTACCTTTTTTCCAATATGTATATGAGTATATGTGCATATGT
>NC_061822.1:46939146-46941646 GCF_019202785.1 Penaeus chinensis | reverse complement strand
CACTGCTATCCTGACTGAAATACATTAAGGGAATTGGTCTTATGTAGCAAACATAATAACGTTAATAGCTATGCCGATTACCATAATCTACACATTGTGATGGTGTTATTACTGGAAAATACAAGTGTGGAATAACTATTTCACCAGCTATATTGTTTGTTTAACATAACACTGCACACACACACACACACACACATGTATATGTACTCATATGTGAACATGTATATAATGTATGTATATATATATATATATATATATATATATATTATATATATTATATATTGTTTATATATTGTATATGCACAGACACACGCGCGCATGCGAGTATGTATATAATATATATGATATATATTATATATATTGTATATATATATATATATATATATATATATATATATATATATATTATATGCACACACAACACACACACACCCACACATACGTGTGTGTGTACGTAAGTGTGTGTGTGTCTATATTTTTGCCTATTATACTTTTTTTGTATTTTCGCGTCGTGCAAACATATCCAGATAACTACCTGGGCTTATATTTGACCCTAAATAGTTGATTAATTATTGAATATAATCGGTGCCAAGACCGATCCTTAAGAAACTCCGCTAGTTACCTGTCTTCATATAGAGAGCTTCCCTCTAATCAAGAAGTAATTCATCCATTCTAAGAGTTTGCCTTTGACTCCACCTTCGTGTTCTAATTTTCATATTAATGTTCTATAAGACACCTTATCAACTACCTTTTTAGTCCAAGTATACACAGTCTATCCAGCCGGATTTTTTTTTTTTTTTTTTTAATATTTCAGAAGCTCTGTCATAAACAACAAGAGATTTGCTACACCCTCTTTCTCTAAAACCAAATTGCCTATTTGATATCATGTCGTGTTTTCCAAGTACTTTAACCCACTGTTACGTAGTTATCCTTTTCCATACTACACTGGATGACGAAACTGGTCTATAATTTAGATGGTTTGGTTTGTCATATGTATCGTTTTCGAGTTCCCTAACTTTTGGTAGTTTTCCTTGTCTCACTGAATTTTGGAATAATGGCAATAAAGGACACATTCCCTCAGAACCCAGCTAGAAACCTCATCTGGTCCTTCGGCTTTAATCTTGCCGAACACTTTTAGTAGGTCTGTTGTTTCGTTGCTTGAGTGTGATATTTTCGATATTCTGATTTACGTTTGTAGGGTTGTTTGTCATTTAAAAGTATGGTTCCTGAACATTTCCGCCTCTTTAGTATAAACAATGTTATTGTCTTTGTCGGCACTTATTTGATCTCTGCTTGCTATATATGTAGTTAAAGAAGAGCGTTGGTTGATCTGTACATTTACTGATTATATCCTTTTCACAGTCTAACTTCGCCTCTCTCATAGTTTGTTTATACTCATTTCTTCTCACTTTATACCTTTCGTACGCTGCCTGAGATATATGTCTTTTGGACTTTCTCCAAAGGCGCTGTTTTTTTTTTTTTTTTTTTTTTTTTGTGTGTGTCTGTGTTTGTGTCTGTATGTGTGTCTGGGTGTTTTATTTTAATATACATGTACATTTTTTAATACCTGTATTTAATTTTTGTTCCTTTGAATTCATTTTGTGATAATAGGATTTCTAAGATCTTATATAATGTCTCGTAATTTTCACCCAACATATTTCCGTTTAAGCACTAATAATTGTCACCTCTCCGTGACAATTTCTATCATGTGGATGTCATTCGCAAAAATATAATGATGACAACTATAATGTTGGCAATAATAATAGCGTTTGATGAGCATAGTTGTTCATCAAAGCCTGAACCTTGGAACTGGTTCATTATCCGTGGAATTCGTTCACGCATCTTGCCTGAGGTGTTTGCCAAGTTAATTATGTCTAGTTTGCAACGCGTTCTTTCTGCGTGTGTGATTTTGTATGTGTATGTTTGAGGGGGGGGGGAGGTCAAATTATGAAAATCGCTTCGTCTCTAAGACTGATATTGACCTCCTTCCCTGATCATTTCTTCTATTATTTGAATAAGGCATTCATTTATCATATATTACATTCCATTAATTATATATTATCCCATTTTCATAAAGCAGCTGTCTGTAAAATTTCGCACTAGTTTTCCCGTGTAAATTCGCTTTAAATTACCCGTCAAGGTTATCAAGGTTAAGTTAAGCGTGGCCGGAAGGAAACGTTGCTGTTTTAAGCGTGTTTGTGATGCGGCAAGCTATAACCCTGGTTCAAAGTGTGCGGCGAAGGGAGCGAAACCAGTCGACCCTGTAACATGTGGCGAGAAATAGGAAAACACTATCACAAAAGGAAAGATAAATTGTTACGTAACCCGGCTTTCATAAACGAAGCTTATCGTTTATCGTTGGCAGATATCGCATCACTTACTGCGCTAGAATTATCCATGCCAGATATCACGAAACCTTTTGCAGCTGGCTGAGCATGATTACTTATTCCCAAACGGTATAGGCTTGTCAAGATTGGTTTACTGGTTAAATTGAAACAAA
>NC_061822.1:46914146-46921646 GCF_019202785.1 Penaeus chinensis | reverse complement strand
CGCATATAACATCCACGTAGTTCCGAATATGCCTTTCTGGCTATCTAATAATTCCTTTGGAGTACATCTACTGCATGTGCATGTATGTATACACCCATGAGCAAAAGTCTAACATTAGCAACCTGCCGTGACATATTTGCAATCGGACATGCACGCCCATGCAATTCATAAAAACGATGGTTCATAAAAACAGAACCGATATACACGAGAACCAGGTACTGACGAAACACCTGCGCAGGTCATCTTAAAAGTATCTGTGCAGAAGGAAAGCTAACGAATTTCGTAGTAGCTAGATAAGGATGTGCACCACAGGAAAGCCACTACACACACACCTGGGTCAGTGAGAGAGCAAGCTGGGGGTCGCTAGGAGAACAAGCTTGTCGCCTTTTCTGACTTTTGGTCTTTGTTTATTTCATTTTCAGAACTTTTTAACGGACTTCCTACAACAGTGGACTGTAACAGTAACCTGTACCCTGATATTAAAAGGTAAAGTAAATTATACTGAATTGTGTGTATGTACACTGCCACTCTCCCAGAACTCACCCTTTTATTTTTTTCTAATTTTACCCTCAACAGTAAGGGCTCAAACTACGCGTTCTACACTTATCATTAATGAAGTGGAATATGACGATTAAGTATGTAAATGTGCTAAGTAATAATCAATAAATACCTACATGAACAGACGTATGCTTACATACAACTACATTCCTGTTCATTCACACACATACAAATAAACCCTTACATAGTGACCCTCGTTTACACGAACACGTACACATACACACACACACACATACACGTACACGCACGCGCACACAGACACGCATGCACACGCACACGTACTTATGCACATATACACGTACCCACACGCACGTACTCACACACGTACTCAGAACACATACGCATGTTACACATGCATGAAACAAAAGGCTTTGATTAATGGTTTGATTATCTGTTTGAGGCTGATATGTAGATGGACTGACACAACTGATAAAACTATGCAATGAATATGTGTGAGTACTTCAAATTTCCCTTTTTCAAGTCATATATTTTAGATTTACACTTTTAGTGTCCAGCATTCTTTCCTGTAGACTGTTGGCGAGCATCAGTCGTGCAACAAAAAAGGACACTAGAATGTTCGATTATTGGGAGATATTTTGCAAACGGAAGGACACCCTTGTTGATCATTATCGCATTTTATCATTACAATTGTATTATTATTATAATGATGATGATGATGATGATGATGATGATGATGATGATGTAGATGTTGAATATCATTATTATCATTTATGTTATTATGCTATCCCGTGGTCCCGTATGTCACTGATGAGTAGAGTTTCTTCGTTCCTCATCGGGTACGAACAGCGAGGGATGAATTATTTATCTATCTATTTATTCATTCATTTTCTGTTTCATTGAGTTAGCCTGACCTAAAGGGAGCGAGGGCGAGTAACTACTTCTTAATTTAATGAGGGTTTTATAGAAATGACCTTCTCTGAATGAGAAGGGTTGAAATTACCTGAGGTTAAAATTATATAGATTCATTATAGCTTACATTGTCCTGCAAGAGTTACAATATATCACTACTGAGATATCCAGAGTTCCCCACTTCTCTTTATCGGTGCATAGATGGCAATGCTATTAAACTCGAGACAGATGCAGTAAGGCTCTCAGATCTTGCGGTTTTTTTTTCCCAATTCAGATTTAGATTAAGCTTTTCCTAGAATCCTGACCGAGACTGGTTGAAAAGATAGAAGACTTTGGAATCCTCCGCCGTTTCGTTAAGTTAATCAGGGTCAAGATCTTGCGATGAAATGCTTGATGTGGTTTTCTACTGTTAATGTATTGATATTACATAAGTGAAGAACTGCAAGGACATTTGCAGATTCTGAGAACTTCAATCTAACCAGGGTCCACTATTTTGAGAACATTGGTGCTTTTGCTAATGGATATGCTTAACACACCATTGTCAATTTGACAACGACTGCATACTCATCAGTTAGGAGTATACTCATCAGTTGAATATATATATTCACTGTGTGTGCGAGTGTGTACACACACACACTCGCACACACGATTCTAAAACTACTGTTACCAGACACTGTTAAATCTTACTCTGCTACCAGCTTTGTTAAGAAAAGTTTATTCCGTACATATGAGTATGTATGCATAGAAAATGATGTAGCATGTTGTTCGTAAGTATTTATCAAACTACATTAGAAAACATCTTTGCAGCAATATCCTTTTGTATATATATATATTTTTTTTTGGTTTCTATCAAATCAATAATCTAATATATATATATATATATATATATATATATATATATCAATCTAACTATCTGGCTATCTATCTATCTATCTACACACACACACACACACACACACACACACACACACACACACACACATATATATATATATATATATATATATATATATATATATATGTGTGTGTGTGTGTGTGAGTGTGTGTGTGTGTGTGTGTGTGTGTGTGTGTATATATATATATGTGTGTGTGTGTGAATGTGTGTGTGTGTTTGTGTGATTGTATGTGTGCTAACACGCACACACACACACGCACATACATACACACAACGATATATATATATATATATATATATATATATATATATATATATATATATATATTCAGTGTGTTTGAGTATCCTTTTCTTCCGCTTTCTGTTTGTACTCGACTCACAATAAAGAAACTGTCAATATCATTTTTTCGCCCTTTTTTTTCTCCTACTCTTTTTTCGTACTCACATTCTCTTTATCCCTCTCCTGCCTCTTGTTCTGAGCACACTGGGCGCTGAAGGGTATTGTTGCAGCAAGGAAAACTGTTGCCAACGTTAGCATGTGAAACTGTTTATATTCGTGCACTTACTTCCTACGTTTTATGATTAGAACAAGGTGTTTGTCTTCTTTTTGCCCCAAAAAACGAGGAACACATTATCTCATAGCTTATTATTTATTCAGTAAGTCCTTATCGGTAACATACTAATCTGACTTTGGTTACCCTGTTTTGGAGGTGTTTCCACGAGACGGGGGGGGGGGGGGGGGGAGTGTCGAGAACAGCGGTCGTCTGATACTGCCAGCATACATTGTCTACGGGTTTGTTTTGGTGTCTTTACCAATCTGCGCCAGAATCTTTCCCTTCCTGTTTTATTCCAGCGAGGAAAGGGGAGCGAGAGGCGGAGCGAAAGAGGCTGATGACTCAAGGCAGAAGAATTCGGTATCTGGAACACACACACACACACACACACACACACACACACACACACACACACACACATATATATATATATATATATATATATATATACATATATATATTATATATTTAAATATATATATATATATATATATATATATATATATCATATATATATATATGTTTGTGTGTGTGTGTGTTTATACATATTTACATATATATACTTATACGTATATACATGTACATCACACACACACACACACACACACACACACACACACACACACACACATCCATCCCTCTATATATATACACACACATATATATATATATATATATATATATATATATATGTAAGTATGTATGTATGTATGTATGTATATATCTTGGCAATAACACCCTTTTCCAATTTCTCTCTCTCACTCACTACTACTACTAATGATTATAACGATGATAATGATGATAATAACGATTTTAATACTGTAGTAACTTTAGTAATAATTGTCATTATTATTATCACTATTGTTATTACTATAATTATAATTATTATTATCATTATTATTATTGTTATCATTAGTAGTAGTATTAATATTTTTATTATTATTATTACTATTATTAATATTATCATTATTATTATTATTAATATCATTATAATCATCATGAACATTATTAGTGTTATTATTATTACTCTTGTTTATATTGTTATTACTGTTATTATTATCATTAGCACTATTATGATGTTTATTATTATGATCATACTTATTATATTTATTATCACTTTTATTATCATTATTATAATTTTATTATTATTATTATTATCATTATTATGACTTTATCATCATTATTATGTCTTTATTGTCATTATAATTATAATTACCTTTGTTTTTTTATTTTCATTTTTATAATAATAATAATAATGATAAAAATAATAATAATAATAATAATAATAATTATTATTATTATTATTATTTTTATTATAATAATAATAATAGTAACAATGATAATAATCGTAAATATAAAATTAGTAGTAGAAATAACAACAACAATAATAATAATAATTATTATTATTATTATTATTATTATCATTATAATGATAATGATGATAATGCAATAATGATAATAATAATACAAATATGAACAACAATAACCAGAACAATAATGCTTATAATGATGATGATGTTAATAATAATAATTATAATGAAAACAAACAATATTATAATAATGATGATATAAATAAGAAAATGATAATATTGATAATAATAATAATGATTATGATAGTAATAGTAATGACAATAATAATAATAATAAAATAATGATGATGATAATAATAATAATAATAAAATAATGATGATGATAATAATAATAATAATAATAATAATAATAATAATAATAATAATAATAATAATAATAAAATAATAATAATAAATAATAATAATAATAATAATAATAATAACTATAATAAAACAATATAAATAATTGTTAATATCATTATAACAATAATAATAATAGTAAAGATAATCTAATCAAATCTTTATTCCTACATTTCACATATACTGATAAAAAGGATATAAAGTTAGATTGAATAAAATATAATACATAAGGAAATAAAATAGGTAAAAAAGACATTACAGAATTAAGTCTTAATAGTGTATATCAAAGCAGAGTATCACTAGAGCCATGGAGTAAAATTGCACTGATGACCTGATTAAGTTAAGCAGCAATACTTCTGACCATGACACATGACAAGCTATGTGAAGGAGACGATGGAGGGTGACCTGCATGGTGGCTTTCCCCAACAAAAGGGTCTATCCTACAAATGGGATTATTTTATTCCCTATCAGGCACACTGGATTAAAGGTCTTAATATATTTCACGAAATCGGAAGGTTATGTTTTGAATAGTATGAAATCCATCGAGCATTCCTGCCGAACTTCAGACGCCGCCGTTTATTTTCTGATAATCTTCCAGAATTCCCGAAATAAATTAGATGGTAAAGTACTTAACGTTATTTTTCTGTCAGTATCTTTTTTTAACTCTATCTATTTAGACCTGTGGCATTTCAATCTACCATAACGTCTAAGATCTGTTAACTGACCAGTATACGGAAACAAGCATTTTTGCACATATTGTCCCAGAATACTGATTTCTCTTTGAAGGGTTGCATAAACTCATTCCAACCAGGAGCCCCTTCCCTACCCCGACTCATCTGCTGATTAGGCATAGCAGCATGTGCATGATTAAAAATAAAGTCATAATATTCATCAATGAGTCCATAATAACTTCTTTATGTATGGCACAACTAAAATCTGAACAAGAAGTGAAAGATGAAGGTACTTATAAATAATGAAAATGAAAGTTAACGAGTCCTTTATAAATTCCCATGCCTCTGGAGAAGCAACTTGAACCTCTTGAGTCACATTAGCACTAAGAGCGGTTTAAAGTGAGACTGACAAATTATTAGATAAATTATTTCCATCATTAATTACGATAACCACTATTGTATAAAATAACAGATTAATTCACTATAATATGATCTATAAAAGATCATATTATAGTAAATCTGAGAAGATCCATATGTATAGTCTTGGTGAGAAGTAGGCAGTGAATATCAAATTAAATGTTCATTATTTTACCAACTGATGTAAAGTTGCGAGATGGTCTCTGAAAGTCATCATTAAAATATCCGCCTATAATAACGTCATAATCATTTTACTTATTTATAATGGTAGACATTTCATTCAAAACATTCCCCAAAATTATGATCGACGTTATCGTCGTTAGACTTGTAAACTGATAGGAAAAGTTCTCTCACTGTGTCAGTACAAGTCTCCACTGTACATCTCCTTGAGGAGGTCTAGAGAGGCACAAAGGAAAGCGAGAGGCTGTGGCGCCGCACCACCGCACCCGCCAAAGGGCAAACCCACAAGAGTCACGTCGCACACATTCATCGCGGACACTGTATGGCACTGACCATCTCTTCATACCTTCGTATTTTCGGACAGGATAATTATCTAACATAAGTCTCTTTGTTACATCACTTTTTTCCGCATCTCTCTTCACTAGCGACATACATATGTCTTATTGGAGGCGAAGATCATTCCAAGCCATGTGTCTGGCTTACATCGCATCCCGCCACTCGACGAATTTGCCGCTGCCACGGCTGCGCGAGCACTAAGCTTCCACATCCTGAATCGCACCTTGATCTCCAGACGGATGCTGCCGTTTCCAGGACGACGGGATTGCGAAAGATTTGACATACTCTCATTGGGGTGATGATGCTGGGCAAGATTCGGGCCACCGCTACGATTCTCCGAATTCTCAGGTGATCGTGAAGCCGTTTCGTCTTGCGCATTGTCGCCATTCTCACCTCGCAGAGTGCTTGGTTGGGAGGAGCGCTCATTTACCGGCTGCTCTTCTCGACGTGAAGAAATTTGGACAATTTAATAATGCATCTGAATACGAAGACCGGCCATTATCCTTAAGGTGAAGTATATCAATTGTAAAAATGGAGTGGGCCTTATTATGTTCACCGCGATTCTTCTCCGAAGCAGCAATGTGCTGAGCTACCATAAATAAGTTCCCTTCTTCGGGCTGCAGATCTTGAGTTGATAAAGGTTACGGGTCATCACATTTAGTCATTTATCAGTAGCATCCATTTTTTTAATGCTTCAAAATATTACTGTGCGCCCCTATCACTGGGTTCATATCAGTGGATTTTTATTCAGGGTGTTTTCGGAGGATATCACCGCAGGCGTTCCACAGCGCCTTTTTAGCGGTGGGTTTTCATTACAGCTGTAAAAATTCCGAGTCACTCGCTTAACATTTTCGAGCGCACTTGACTGTACAAAATGAGTAGCATACGTAAGCAATTCATTTGTTAACATTTTGCAGCCTTTTGGAACCGCTTTCTAGCCAGTGAAACACCCAAAACATCCAAACAGCCGAGGCGGGTGAGGAGGAGGGCGAGAGGCAAGGCAACTCGTTACTCAGTAATGTCCGTGACATCATATCCTGCCATATGTGCTTGCTCAGATCTGGTGCTATGGGTCAGGGGGGGGGGGGGAGCCTGTAGGTTCATAAAAGATTTAAAAAATACGCGAAATATCATATCTGCGTTCTGAAGGACCACTGCACTTATCGTGGTCCGTGAACGAGAATTGGCTCTTTATCTGATCCTTAGAATTGTAGAGAACCCCCGAAATCAGGGAGTTCTAAACCCGTTTGTTTACGTGGTAGGGTTCCAATAACAATAATAACGCTAATAATAAAATAAAAATAACAGTA
>NC_061822.1:46896646-46906646 GCF_019202785.1 Penaeus chinensis | reverse complement strand
GAGATTCAGAGAGTACGGCAACATCATCAGCAAAGTCAAGGTCTGTAACCTTGATATTGCCCAGAGTTGCTTCACAGTGACTTTGGATAGTAGCTCTACCCAGTATCCAATCCATGCAAGTGTTGAAAAGTGTTGGTGCAGGAACACAGCTTTGCCTCACACCTCAACTAACAGGGAAGAAGCTCAACAGGCCCCCACCACACTTTACAGCAGTTTCAGTGCCTGTATACAGGTTTGCTATTAGTCCAATAATCCTTGTTGGAATTCCTCTTAGTCTCAGGATCTCCCAGAGAGATTCGCGATGCACCGTGTCAAACGCCTTCTTGAGATCGATGTAGGCTGCGAGAAGCCCACGTCCGAACTCACGACGGCGCTCTATAATGATTCGAAGCGCCAGGATGCGGTCTATTGTGGACTTACCAGGAGTGAATCCAGATTGCTCCAGCCTTTGGTGCCTCAACAGGTGGTCCCTGATACGTCTCAGTAAGATGTGCGTGAGTACCTTGCCTGGTACACTGAGTAGTGTAATGCCTCGGTGATTGCTGCAGTCCCACTGATCCCCTTTCCCCTTCCAGAGAGGGATGACCACACCCCTCAGCAGGTCAGGGGGAAAGGTACCAGTCTGCTAGATGGCAGACAGGACTGCATGCAAGCCCCTTGCCATAGGTTCTCCACCAGCCTTTAACAATTCGGCTGGGATGCCACAAACAATTGTTGCTTTACCACTCTTCAGCTTGGAGATCGCCCCCCTGATTTCGGTCAGGGGGGGGTGGATCCTCGCTGATGGGTTGGTCTGGCAGAGGAGTCTCAACATTACCCGCATCCATGTTAACTGTTGGTGGATCAACCTTATACAACTGCTCAAATTACTCAGCCCAACGCACACGCACCCCATCAGGATCTGAGATTATCTGGCCACTTGCTGAGCGGACTGCAGTCGTCTGTGAGGGGGGCTTGGAGTTCAGCTTTCTCAGAGCTTGGTAGGCAGGACGAAGGTCATTTACAAGGAAATGGCTTTCGACCTCCTCTGCAAGACTACTGATAAACTGTTCCTTATCCCTTCTCAACAGTGACCTAGTCCTGCGCACCAGAGAGCGGTGCAAGTTGCGATCCCCTGATAGTCGAACTGCACGACAAGCATCTGTGGCTTCCAGTGTCTCCTGCGAGATGGAATTCTGTCTTGTTCTTGGGCGTTCACCAATGGATTCCTGAGCTGCATCAAGCGTTTCATGCTTGAAGGTATCCCACATAAGAACAGGGTCTGTCAGGCCCTCGAGTGCTGTGAGACGACCAGAGATAGCCTCGGCAAACCCCCGGGTACACTCGTCCTTCCTCAATCTGTCAAAATGAAACACTCTAGGGTGTTCATTTGGGCGATGGGGGATTCTAAAGGGGCCCCGGAGAGTAGTCACAACTAATCTATGATCAGTTTCACAGAACTCAGCGCTTCGATACACCCTGCAGTTCTGGAGGATCCTCCATCGAGTGCTAACGAGGATGTGGTCGATCTCCTTGGCCACTCTACCTGTACCGCTGTACCAAGTCCAATGGTGCGGGTCAGAACGCTGATACCAGGAGCCAGAAATCCTCAATTTCTGGGACCTAGCAAAGTCACGGAAAAGGAGGCTATTCTCGCTGCCAGCATCAGCTCCTGAGCCCTGAGGACCGACAGACATCTCGTAGCCAGCTAGATCACAGCTGAATACCGCATTGAAGTCGCCCAGAATAATACGAATATCTCGCCGAGGACATCTGTCTGCCACAGATGCAAGTTTGGCGTAAAACATCTCTTTCACCTCAAGTATATATATATCCGTAGGAGCATATACAGCAACAAGAGACATGAAGCCAAATGAAAGCTTCAGTCTCAATACCATGATACGCTCATCGACTGGAGTGACCTCTACTACCAAGGGTTGAAGTCTGCTGGAGATGGCTATGGCTACTCCCTGGAGATGGTGGCCATCGCTGCGGCCTGACCAGTAGTAGGTGTAGCCACCCACACTAATCGTGCCGCTGCCAGGTCTTCTCACCTCCGAGAGAGCAGCCACCTCAACTCTCAGCTGCTTCAATTCCCTCGATAGTAGTGGTAATCGATCGTCCTGTCGCAGGGAACGGATGTTCCAAGCCCCCACCCTGACAGTTCGCCTGAGGTCTAACCTCGGGCAGTCACTCCGGGTGGGCGCCACCTCTGCCACCCCTACCGACGCCGCCCCATATAGAGGAGGTTGGCTGGCTGCAGGCCCCATAATCCGCCTGCAGGGCTCCCTGGGCTTTCCCCCACAAGCATCACGCCAGGCTGGCGGCCGCTGGGACCCAGCTGGGATGGGGGGTAACCCCCCTTCCCCACCCGAGTCCCAGCGGTCGCAAACCCAGATGGACCCACAGTCCGCCGTACTTGCTGGGTAGGAGGGACTATAGCCCTCCCCCCAGCACCAACAACTACACGGATTTCTCGGGGGGGCCGACTGGCAAGGCCTGCCTCTCCATAGCCGCCCATTAACCCCAGGGGGCGCGGGGGCAGTAGTTAGTACGAAGCCAGGGCGTATCCACACGCCGGTGGGCCATAGCTCCGTACCTTTAGGGCCTCCTGCTGCTTCAAGAGCCTCCACAGTTCAGCCTAGGACCGCAAGGTACCTAGTTTCCATGGGTGACCACGAGGAGGCACTGTAGAAGTCTTGATGATGGAGAGGCTATGAGCTGGCAGGGGAGTCTTATGCATAGCTGCTCCCTTTTTCACACCAGGCTAGCTAGCGGTGGCAGCTGAAAGCGGGAAGGCATGCAAGCACTTATCACTAACTAGGCTACCACACCATCGCTTCACATCACCCCGAGCAAGAAGCACCCACCCATAATAATATATATATATATATATATATATATATATATATATATATATATATATATATATAACACACACACACACACACACATATATATATATATATATATATATATATATATATATATATATATATATATATATATGTATATATATGTATACATATACATTTTAATTTACTCTTTATTTAGATTATAAATCGATTTCCATATTTTTCGCACACACCTGCGCTATTTATGACCTCCTCCCAAGATATTCCGATGGCATATTCTAATTTTGCAGGGCTTCTCCTAGATTTCAAATAAGTCTTATGCAAGTACTCTCTGTTCATGAATGGTTTCAGACACAATTCCCCAGTCAGAATAGCATTGGCGGCTTATATTTGCTTGGTGTCTAAAGGAATTCCTTTTTAATCTCATCGACCCAAGAACATGGTTTCAACGCCCTTTCGTTTTACACCGTTGGTTAGGATGTTGTTAAGGAATTAATGGATTTTTACCGAACTACGTCTTTGGTAAAGTCTTCAAAGCTTATTTTACTCTTTGATGTACTGAGCTTGGTTCAAAAAGCATTTTACCAAGCATGGGATACATGTTCCATAGATTGGAATTAAGTCATATATATCTTAATGTGTATACATATATATATATATATATATATATATATATATATATATATATATATTATATATACATATATACATATGCACACACACATATATATATATATATATATATATATATATATATATATATATATATATATATATATATATGTGTGTGTGTATATATACACATATGTATATATATATATATATATATATATATATATATATATATATATATATATATATATACATGTATGCATATGTATACATATGCATAATTATGTACATATATATATATATATATATATATATATATATATATATATATATATATTCACATATATATGTGTATATATGTCTGTGCGTGCGTGTGTGTGTGTGTGTATAATATATATAATATATATATATATATATATATATATATATATATGTGTGTGTGTGTGTGTGTGTGTGTGTGTGTGTGTGTGTGTGTGTGTGTGTGAGTTTGTGTGTGTGTGTGTGTGTGTGTGTGTGTGTGTGTGTGTGTGTGTGTGTGTGTGTGTGTGTGTGTGTTTATATATGTATATATATACTTTTATCCATAAATGTTTAGATTTAACTATTCATGTAAATTTATATATATAGATATATGTAAATATCTAAATTCATATGTGCATATATATATAAATATATTTGTGTGTGTGTGTGTGTGTGTGTGTGTGTGTGTGTGTGTGTGTATGTGTGTGTGTGTGTGTGTGTGTGTGTGTGTGTTTGTAAATGTATATAAATATATAAATTCATATATGCATATATATAAATATATATGTATATATAAATATATATATATATATATATATATATATATATATATGTGTGTGTGTGTGTGTGTGTGTGTGTGTGTGTGTATACATATATATACATCTATACATGTGTATTTATGCATATATATATGTATATATATATATATATGTATCGATATATATATATATATATATATATATATATATATATATATATATATATTTATATATATATATATATATATATATATATATATACATATATATATGTGTGTGTGTGTGTGTGTGTGTGTGTGTCTGTAACATGTATAACGTATGTATATGTATACTTATATAAATAGATACGTGTGTGCAAAATTACAACACCTGTAAGTTGCTGAAAAATATAATCTTATCGTATATGCAACGGATTTGTAAAGTCCAGGTTAGGTGCTGTAAGCATAATCGTTCTTAAAGAAACCTTGCGGTCAATGTTCACACCCACTAACTAGTAGCGACTCAAATCTGCATACATACCCATCGAGCAACTAGCCCTGAAAGTCGATGACGTGGCTGCGTAACCTGCCGCACCTGCGTAACCTGCCGTCAGGAACCAGTCCATCACAAAACAGGTAGCCAAACAGCCAGCCACCAGCCAGCTGCTCTCCAGTTGTGATCATTTAAACCAAATACAGGTTTTGTCACCACAGCCTGCTGTAACCACGGACGGGAGCAACGCTGTTGGGATATCAACCACGGTTGTCTCCTTAACCCAGGTGAGTATCATATCTAGCTCACAGATTTGGTGCAAACCCCGAACCTCAGGCTAGGAAACAGACATCTGCGAAATACTACCAACTGTATATCTGTAATAATACCTCTCTGCTTGATACACGAGCCACGGTCAGCCTGCACGCTCGAGACCACCAATTGTGTGCTCGTCATGATGTCTGTCCTAGTTCTTTAGTGATGAATCCGACCAAATGTTTACGTGGATCTTCCTAGTCACCGACGTACAGCAGCCTTAAATATCTTACCTTACCACAGTTATTTTTTAATGGAAATCCTTCGTGCAAGAGTTAGGGGCTCGTACTTACAGCACATAATGTACCATACGGGTCATCCCTAAAAATATATCAATGTTGAAACGAAGACTCCTCAGTACATGGAGCACCAAATCACTACGAGCGGACCCCTAATCCACTCCACTGCATTGTCAAGCTCAAACTAGAGCACCCCAGAAAACAGCGTACACCCTTTCAGAAGTCAGTTCGGCTCGAAAATTCGTCATCAGCACTCGGTATTCACTTATAGCTGTATTGCGAAAAAAAAAAAAAAACTCTGGCAGGTTGGCAAGCGTGCGTGCAGGGAGAGGATTATGACTACTGACTGTTGTTTCCGAGAGTCGCTAATGTGGTTACGTAAAACAGGACCAAACACAGTAGTGTGTACACAAAATTAAATTTAATCGTGACGTTGCGAACTCGTTAAGAGTGAGACAAATAACCGTTTATTTATCCGTTTGATGGGGAACTTTTGACGACTTCGTAACGTCAAGATTTAATTTGATTTCCTATTGTTAGTTTTTTTCTTATTCTTGCAAGGTGGTAACGGTATATAAATATGACGGAGTATATATGTATAACGGATGCCAAGGGCCAATCAGAGAGCTGGCCTGGCTCGGTCGTCAGAAACGCTGCTCCGTAAACTGTCGCTGCTCCCTCTTCCACCTCTTTTGGTATTTGAATATTCGTCTTATTTATTATTTACACTCTACTCACTATTTTTTTTTCAGGAACATGTGGAGTATCTTATTCTATTTATTCATTTATTTATTCGTTTGTAAATTTTGCCTGGCTCCACTTCAATTTTGTTTTGTATTCATTTTTCCTTTGGAATTTTTATGCTCGGAAATAGAGATCCTGGAAATTCTAATTTACATTTAGAACTAGTTATATTACATTTCATAGTATGAACTATATCATATTTTGATGCTCATACTATCAGTTTTTTTATTTAAATTTATTCTCAACGTAAATTGATACAACTATCTATTCTAATCTATTCCCATTTCTTATTTGATTTTATTCATATCATTATCCGATTTATGTTGTTTTTGGCCTTATATTGATTGGTAAATGTGTCGTAGTAAAAAAATCTTTATGCTATTTCCTTGGCCCATGTACACGGATATATGTATACCTGTGGTCGTGTTAGTGAATATGGTTGCGCATTTGTTGTGGGAATCGAGAATGAGTCTATATCTGTATTGTCCATGTATGCGATTTAATCACATCCGAACATCCAAATAAAATTGTTTGGCCATAAATAACCATGGCAATCAAAGTATGCATAAGACTGTTTGACTGTAATTTACACTCTATCGAATTATCACCTTATAAATATACGTAATTATCATACACGTGAAATTCGAGTTTATGTTATATATTCGACTCCAAGCTTAGAATATACCAATACTTCATACCGTTTTTCAACATTTATGCATATTTTGATATATTGCTGTAAAACAACCATAAAATATTGTTATAGAACATATATATTGTTATAAAACATGTTAAAAACATAAGATGCGTTATAAGTGAATTGGTAATATGATGATATCTAATTCCCGCACTACATGTTCCAGGCCCTTGCTTTAGGTGACACACGGGATATTGAGCCTGCAAACGACAACTTCTTCCCGACGCCTGACAAATTGCTAAGCCTACGAGACACTAACGTATAATTGGCTTTCTGAGCGATAGTGCAACGTCACGCTGGGTGTCTGTTTTGGCGACTGGAAAATCTACGGAGCAAGTTCACGGTTTAATTTATATATTCAATTTCCTTTTGTTTTTTACAGTTTCTCTTCTCATTATCAATATCATTATTATCATAGTCATCATTATTATTGTTTTTCTTCTTCTTATCCTTATTATTTGTATTATCATTATCATTATTATTATTATTGTTATTATTATTATTATCATTATTATTATTATTATCATTATTATTATTATTATTATTATTATTATTATTATTATTATTATTATTATTATTATTATTATTATTATTACTACTACTATTATTACTATTATTACTATTATTGTTATTGTTATTATTATTATTATTATTATTATTATTATTATCATTATTATTATTATTATTATTATTATAATGATGATGATGATTATTGTTATTGTTATTATTATTATTATTACTATTATTTTTTAAAATTATTATCATGATTATAATAATAATAATTAGTATTATAATTATAATTATGATTATCATTATCATTTTTATCATCATCATTATGATACTACTAGTAATAATAATAATAATGATAATAATGATAATATTATTATTATTAATTATTATTATTATTATTGTTATTATTGTTATTATTATTATTATTATTATCATTATTATTATTATTATTATTATTATTATTATTATTATTATCGTTATTATTATTATAAAGATTATTATTATTGTTATTATTATTTTTATTATCATTATTATTACTATTATTATTATTATTATTATTATCATGATTATAATTATTATTATTATCATTATTATAATTATAATTATAATTATTATCGTTATCATTTTTATTATCATTATGATACTAATTGTAATAATAATAATACTATCATTACTACTACTATTTTATTATTATTATCATCATCATCATAATCATCATTATCATCATCATCATCATCATTATTATTATCCCTATCATCATCATCATTATCCTTATCCTTATCATTATCAATATCATTATCATTATTATCAGCATCATCATCATCGTTTTTATTATTGTAATATTAATTATTATAACAATTATGATAATAATAATGATAATGATAATAATAATAGTAATAATAAATAAACTACTACTGCTAATGCCACTACTACTACCAATAATAATGATGATAATAATAATAATTATAACAGTAATCATAGAAATGATAATAATAATAATGATAATAATGATGAAGATGATGATGATGATGATGATGATGATGGTGATGATGATGATGATGATGATGATGATGATGATGATGATGATGATGATGAGGATGATGATGATAACAATAATGATGACGATGATAATAATAATAATAATAATAATAATAATAATAATAATAATAATAATAATAATAATAATAATAATAATAATAATATTATTAATAATAATAATGACAGTAAAATGATGATCACCATCATCATCATCACCTCCACCATCATCATCTTCATGATTACAATGATCTTTGTTATTATTATTATTATCATCGATACAATAATTATCCATGTCATTATTTTTATTATCATTAAGACACAGCATATAATACAAAATTGACAAAAGAATAATCCCTTTTTCTAATATCATTTATGAATTTGAAAGAATGATTTGCAGTTCGATTACAATATGAATATTTTAAAAAGCAGGGCAGAAGGTAGATACAAATGAAATGGTCCAGGGATTCACTAAGCGAATGTAACTGCTGTTTTACATGCACCGAGGATGATTTGATGGCCGTGCGAGGCAGATCGATTCGCATGTTTAGCTCTGCAATTCGCATGCCTGGTTCTCTCCTCGTCTATTCTGTATGATGGTTTAGGTGTTGCAGGATGTGCATGAATAGACAGGCCGAAGGATAGATTGGTAATTAGATAGATTGATAGATAGATAGAAATGTAGATAGATAGATAGATAGATAGATAGATAGATAGCCTGCCAGGCAGTCAGCCAGACAGACAGACAGACATACAGACAGACAGACAGACAGACATACAGACCGACAGACAGACAGACAGACAGACAGACAGACAGACAGACAGACAGACAGACAGACAGACAGACAGACAGACAGACAGACAGACAGACAGGCAGACAGACAAACAAACAGACACAGACAGACAGAAGGACAGATCAAAGGAAACAAGGACGGAATATTAGGTAAGCTATATGAGAGGCACATATATATAACCAAGAGCTCTCGTATATCTAAATAGACACAGAAAGACAGAGGGGCGAACACAAATAGGTATTTTTCTAATTAGTTTTCATACGAGACTGCACGTACACTTACAAACAAACATTTACGTGGTGATCTAAAATTAACAGACACATGACCTTATAGATCTTGAGACTGGAATAACACAACACCCTACCGAAAGACTAATATAGTTTGAAAAATTCTCAGAATTCATCCCCCGGCTCCTGTATAGCTACCGCATCACTCAGGATTATCAGCCAGCTAATCACGACCAGCATGAAAGGAGCATTTTCATCTTCATCAGTAGGACAGATCAAGCAAAACTCACCGCGTATGGACTGGGTTCGCAGTCATTCCACGTTTCTAATTCCAAGGAGGATCATTATCATTGTGGTCATTTCCTTCTCACTGTTTGTTTGTTTTGTTTTGTTTTCTCTCTCTCTCTCTCTCTCTCTCTCTCTCTCTCTCTCTCTCTCTCTCTCTCTCTCTCTCTCTCTCTCTCTCTCTCTCTCTCTTTCTATGTGTGTGTGAGTATGAGCGTGTGCGCGCGCAATTGTATGGATGTGTGTATGTGTGTTTTTGTGTTTGCGTATCCCCCCCCCCCCTTTCTCTATTCATTATCATTACATCCACATGTCTTTCTCCCCCCCCCCCCCCTTATCTCTCTCTCTCTCTCTCTCTCTCTCTCTCTCTCTCTCTCTCTCTCTCTCTTTCTCTTCTTTGCCATCGACCCTCCATTTTCACTCTCTCACATTCCCTTATATCTCTCTTTCTTCTCCCGGCA
>NC_061822.1:46874146-46876646 GCF_019202785.1 Penaeus chinensis | reverse complement strand
TCATGGCGAGTCTCCATAATATATATATATATATATATATATATATATATGTAATACATATATATATATATATATATATATATCACACACACACACACACACACACACACACACACACACACACACACACACACACACACACACGCACGCACACACACACACACACACACGCACGCGCACACACACACACACACACACACACACACACATACATACATATATCCACTGTTGTGGATATATGCAGGAAGATCCTCCCCACATATCACAGGTCACGGCCCACTCCTCGCCGTTTACAAAAAATCGTCTGTCATATCTGAAAAGTAACTAGTGATTGAAAATCAGAATATGAAATATGACGTATAGGGCACTATAAAGTATAAACATATCTATACCACAATTTGAACTATATTAATTTTTGAACAAACTGAAAAGGGTTGATTATATTTACATCTGCTATCTCATCCAACAATGATTTTTTCTATTCTTCAGCAATCTAATTCTTTCTCCGCAGGTTGCTGGGTAACCTGGAGGCGACCTTGGTGATGTCGTTTTTTCAACCTCTTTATTTAATGCCATTTGGATGTAGCCGTTTACTTACCGTGCGCCCTGTTAGCGTATGCTGTAGGTCTTCATGAATTTTAGCTGCACTGGTACACGAGGGTGTTTGTTCAGGGTGCCCCTCCTCCTCCCACCTTATCCACCTATATATCATCGACCGGGATATATCCGGCTCTCTGGGAATCTCACTGGGAGAGAAATCCCTTTCCCTCATCCCAATGATGCGGCCTCTATTTCCAATTTGAGCTTGCCCTGCGTCCATCCTAAAAAAGGTACAATACAATACTTTAGATAATTTTTCACACATCAAGCATAAACATAAAGATTCTACAGTTAAAATTTGGTATGCTAATTCCATTTACACCTACGCATATACTCTAAACAGACGTGTACTGACGAAAAGAAGAAAACTAAAAAAATACATATATGACAGATAAAAGTAGAGAGCGAGATGAAATTCTCATTTCATCAGAATGAGCAAGATTTTAATATTTCACTTTATTTTCTAATATATCGCTATAGCACGCGTATTGGGAGGCGGTGCTAAGGGCATCTTCTAGACGCGTCGCGATCACACACGAGAAAGAGGTCTCGGGGAGAACTCCCACGGATATAAATTCATGTCACGAGTATCTTCCTCTTGTTTGACACTTTCATTTAAGTTTTCTATAAAATTTATAGGATATCTGAAGCCATTTGGATTTTATATTTATACTAACATAGATATACATTGACATAAGATAATATTAGCATATATATGTATATATACATTTTTTTCTCTGTAGCAAACGTTTCGTTGTCAATATTTACATTTGATATAAAACATGTAGAGTGTGATTGCTAATTGCCATTACGCAGATACTTGCTTTTATATGTAGAATAGCGGATTTACTAATATTCGCATTACCTGGCAATGATTCTTGCATCTTCTGTACTGCGGATTTGGATTCAACTTTAATCCAGAGTTAATGCTCATGACACGTACAGAATACGCCTTAAGACTTGAGAATCGCCCTCCTTGGGACCAAGTAGTGAGTAGTTGAAGATGAAACAGGCAAACACCTTTTTTTTCTCGCTCAGCTTTTCGAATGTGGACACGTTTCCTCATACACACACCAATGATAATAATAATAGTAATAAAAACAACAACAACAACAACAACAATAACAATAACAATAACAATAACAATAACAATAACAATGACAACAACAACAACAACAACAATAATAATAATGATAATAATAATAATTATAATAACGAAAACTATGATTAGATCTTAGCGCAGATAAAGGGCATTCGTAATAACCGAAACGAATTATACATACTGTTTCGTACCTCATCACTAAATTTTGACTTAGATACTGCACACACACACACACACAATGATAAAGCCTCTATATATTAACTGTATCCTCACTGCGGTTTTGTGTTCAGTTAATGTTCTATAATGAATGTAATGTGACCAGTTTTCTGTTTATCGAATTAGTATTTAGTTCTGGCGAAAAAAAAAAAAATAAACTAAAATAAAATGGTATAGCTACGAGAAGTATTTACAGAGATTTTTAATTCAATTGAGGTGCCATGCATAGATATTTACAGCATGAAGCATTTTCGTGATTCGAGAAATAGGCAACTAGGATTGCCGCCTCACACTCATAGGTGTTAGCAAACAACTGTAGGAAATCTAATTTGAAAAATATCCCACAACAAATTTTAACTATAGCTAACATTATGTTTGTTATAACTCTTTTTTGAAGAAAAAGAAAGACAAAATGGCTTATGATGTTTCCAAAATCAGATATTAATGCACTTATTTACTATTCATTTTCTGAAAGTAACACTTTGTTATAGCCTAGGGTTTCGCGTCATTCATAACAGTATTATGTACGCTATGTTTACTTCGAAGTGGTTGCCAGATGTACAAAATTAGGACCATGGCTAA
>NC_061822.1:46849146-46851646 GCF_019202785.1 Penaeus chinensis | reverse complement strand
TTTCAATTAACAACCAGATGTGATTGGCAATTTACTTATCTATTTATACGTCTGTTTTGTTGTATTCAATATGCTTTCGCTAGGTGCACTATGTGAAATTTCAGTGTGTCAACCAGTTTTATGAAAAATTAATGAATTGAGGGAAAAAAATATATATTTTACGAGAGGTACGAGCCACATAAAACATATGGAAAAGGAAAAACTTATATGAAAAAGTTTCACCCAACTAAAGTAATTTCACGGTCAACTTCAGCTCAGCATATTTCCTACCCCACAAGTGAGGGCTGCGAATATGCAAAGCCATTTGTAGTATGACACAACTTCTCATGCACAGGAAGGTATTTTTAACTTCCGCTCTAAAAGTTTAGTCTAAACTGAAAGGGAACATCTTTTGAATACGAGGAGGCGTTCATGCCACAGAGCCACTTAGGACTGTCTGTAAGTTCACTGTATCTCCGTGTTTTATTTCTGTATCATTATTAAACAACACTAATAGATTTAAAGAACGCATTACCTTAGCACCTTTAGGCACAGTTTACATGAGCATTTTATTAATTTATATTCTAAATGTGATATTGGTTTCATAAAAATCTGAAATAAAATTAATATTAATCTAATAAAAAGAGGTGGGGGGGGGGGGGGAGAAATCTTGTATTTTCATTTTTTATCTTACCTTTCCATAGAAATCCGTACAATTGGAAATATTAATCAATAACAACGATATTAATACTGATTTTATTAGGAAAAATATTTATACTAATGGTAATCAAAATGTTCACAGTAACGGTGGTGGTGGTGGTGGTGATGATGATGATGATGATGATGATGATGATGATGATGATGATGATGATGATGATGATGATGATGATGATGATAATGATAATGATAATGATAATGATAATGATAATGCTAATGCTAATGAAGATGATGATGATGATTATTATTATTATTGTAGTAATAATAATAGTAATAATAATGATCGTAATCATTATTATCATTATTATTATATCACTAATATTATTATTATCATTATAATTATTATTATTATTATCATTATTATTAGTAGTATTATTAATATCAGTATTATTATTATTATCATTATCATCATCATTGTCATTATACAGAAATTCAAATCATGAATATTAAATGTAACAATAGTTATAGCTGCTATAGTGTTAACCTATGCTGTTCCAGGACATGATCTGGATAATCCATATTATTTGTTACAAACTAATGTCTTTCTGTTCTCCTAAATTCTGGGATTTCCTGTCACCAGAAATGTACCGGGGTTTGAATAGAACATCCGGTGGTATTTCACTGTAAAATAATTCCCCTGGTAACCAAAGAAGAAGTTCGTTTATTAAGATGCACTTTGCAGAATGTGAAAATGGGTCGTAAGATTAATTCAATACGCAAGCTTACATCACATCAAAAGTATTCTATCCTCTCCCCTACCTCTCTTTGTTATTGTCTCACTTTCCCTCGTTCTTTACTCATCCTTACATTAGTTAGCTTTTCTCCCGTTGCTCATTCCCTCATATTCGCTGTCTTTCTGCTCTTCGTCTGTCTCTGTAACGAATACAGATACATGTCTTCGTTCACTCTTAACCAAACCGCCACGGTTGGGTTAAGAGTGTCCTCTGTATTTTTTTGTGCTCAGTCACCAAGGAGTCTATCAGTAGACCCTAGTTACATATCCTGATTTCCCAATTCCTTGAATTAGCGGGAAACTGTGTTTTTCTTTTTAATCCAATTTATATCGGTATAGTTATTATTGTTATTGATGTTATGATTATTAAGTTGTTATTAAAATCTTTGTAACATTTAAGACAATGAAATAATGCAGAAGACCCTTTCCAGAAGTCGAGGAAAAGGGTAAACAGGTGAGATAAGTAGAACTAATAACTAACTCCTTGGTGACTAAACACTTATAGAGTCATGTGTAAATACAATAAATAAACTTGTATTACAGTGAACATGACATGTATTATTGCCATATTGGGTGATTGTGCTAAGACCTGCGCATTTCTCTTTTATCACACACACACATATATGTGTATATATACACACTTATATGTATATATATACATATATATACACAAATATATGTGTATATGTATATGTTTATATATATGTGTGTGTGTATGTATGCATACGAATACACACACAAATATATATGTATATATATGTATATAAAAACTCTGCACCATAAAGGTCGGAGTCCAGTGCTCCAGTGCACAAACACACACACACACACACACACACACACACACACACACACACACACACACACACACACACTCACACACACACACACACACACACACACACACACACAAACATACATACACACACACACGCACACACTTTCAGCAGCCATTCACTCCAATTCACTATTAAGAGGTTATTTGGCTGTGATTGGATGCCCTTTTTAATCAACCGTAGTCACACACACACACACACACACACACACACACACACACACACACACACACACACA
>NC_061822.1:46816646-46821646 GCF_019202785.1 Penaeus chinensis | reverse complement strand
TAGCTTGAACGTTATTTTTGGTAATTCTGGGACTTTTACATCGAGAGAGAGAGAGAGAGAGAGAGAGAGAGAGAGAGAGAGAGAGAGAGAGAGAGAGAGAGAGAGAGAGAGAGAGAGAGAGAGAGAGAGACAGAGAGAGAGAGAGAGAGAGAGAGAGAGAGAGAGAGAGAGAGAGAGAGAGAGAGAGAGAGAGACAGAGAGAGAGAGAATAACAATGATAACAATTACGGGTTGCACATGTACCTCGTGTTTTCGTTCTGTTGCTGTCTCGGGGTCGGAGGATACAGAGGAACGGCGAAACTGGAAACACACTCGCCTCACAGAACAACGAGATCATCTATAGCAAGACAAGATGAATTGTTGCTGTAGTCTTGCAGATAATCTCGTACATCGTCCTGTCGTGCCCATAACTCCCTGGGCAACCATTTGTTAATGTACCGTCACTTGAATCACGCTCAACCAGATCACACTCCTCGCAGTCCATTTGGAATTCTCTTGATTTCCGTTTTCCTCGCTTTCCTTCCGCATATCCGTGGGCAGAGAGGGAAGGAGGAGAGTGCGTGTAAGACTTGAAGAGAGAGACAGAGAGAGAGAGAGAGGGAGAGAGAGAGACAGAGAGAGAAAGAGAGAGAGCGGGAGAGAGGGAGAGAGAGAGGGAGAGAGAGAGAGAGGAAGGGCGGGGAAGGGAGAAATGATTACTGCACTTTTGTCTTATTAATATAGTGATATAATAGTATAGTAGTAAATGTCACACATGACGTAGTAATATTAATCGTATGATGAACAGCAGTGTTAATAGCATTAACAACAATAGTAATAATAATTACCATTTTTCATTAATGTTAATCTTTCTTTTACAACACATTATCATAAAAGCATGTTCGTAACTCAAGTATATTTCTGCTCAACTATTCCTGTCTGTCGTCCCCCACCCAGTGCTATTAGGTTATTCATACTTGGGGTCAGAACACAGGGAGCGTCCGTTCGATACCGTTATCTTACATAGTCTATTGGATTGGCCAATAATAGTGCGAGGGAAGTTGCTGGCGTTATTCACTAGTATCAGTGTAAACTTTCGACATATTGAAAAGAACATGAGATTAAGAGTACTTATAAATACACCTTTTGGAAATGTGCGTAAAATACTTCAAACAGTTATTGTACAATCAGCGTTGGCTTTCGAGGAGCTTCAGTTCGCAAAATCCAAGTCACCGGTTATACTATTATCCTTACTGACTCAGTACAGATTGACGGTCGTCTCAACCCGGAAGTGAAGCCAATAATGCCGTCGGACTTTTGTATAGACGCGAGTTTCTTATGCTTTGCAGTTGTGGCAATTCAGCTTGATAAGTTAGTTATGGGAAATTCCAGTCATTTTTTTTTTATAAGCAACTGGAGTTTTACAAACACCAAGCTCAGTTATCTACACACAAACACACACACACATAAACACACGCACACGCACACGCACAGGGTGTTTCAATAATTGTCGATTTTCTAAAATTTGCTCGAATCCCGGGGGCAAGTTAAGAAATAGGCGCCTATGAATTTTCTGAGTTTGGAAATGTATTTTTTATTAAAATCAAAGAATATCTCGCATTCTCTATTTTCAATTGAAAGTTTTGATAAAATTATGATTTAGACACCGCATCGAACGCCAAATAACGCCTCGTTTTCTGTTGTCGGTATATCTATTTTATTGTTAAAATACCTCAATATTATACTTTTCTTTAATATTTTTGCATCAAAATTATTTCTATTATAAATTAACATTATATTAAGTTCTTTAATTGCCATAAGACTAATTTTTCAATTAGTAGGCTTGACTTCTCTTTACTTTGTGTTCTCTCCCACCGAATCGGGCTTGGGTCGCCGAGAGCATGCTTTGGCTCTCGGACTTCTCACTTCGCTTAAAATATTTAAAGTAACATATTCTATTTAACAAGAGGCTATAAAAGGAAAGGATTCTAGTCTTGATTTTATTTGGAACATTATATATTGCATACAATATAATTTTCATTCTACTCCTTTGTTTACATTGCCATATCTCCGACTGCGCCGTTCTTTAGTTTCTGTTACAACAACAATTCTGTTTATATCTTCACATTTTTTCATGTCTCCAATCTGTCTCTCACAGTTTTAATTATGGTCAGGTATTAATTAACTTTTGGGTTTCCACATATCGATTTCATGCATATCATAGGCCAAGTATGCAAACTTCATATCTGTGGTCAGAAGTTGGGAAATGAAATCTTTCACACTCAGATTACACAGTTTTTCTGCAGTGAAATTGTGCATCTCCTTATTTTTGAATAGGGCTGGTGTGTAAGGCCATTTTTCACGAATTCCTCTTTTCAAGATCTTTGCAACTTCATTGACGTAATCATGATCAACAGCCAAGGGAAGAAGTGTACTATCTGCATTATACAGATGTCTGTTGATGTACGAGAAGTAGCTGCTAGGAAAGCCGAGTTCACAGCCAATCCTGGCATACCTCCTTGAAGTTGCAATAGCAGTTCTGAAAAGAGTCATGCCATTGCTGTTCACAGCAGAACTCCAGCACAGGAAATTAACTTTTGCAAAATCAAAAATATTTCTGATTGTTCTTGGATTTTTTTTTTTCAGTGCTTTCAGACACTTTATGGTGTTGTTCTTTATTCCAATCTTGGATTTATTGGGCAAATCACCATCACAAACTCCTTCCAGCTTGGTCAGTATGGTGTCAATGGTCAGGCAGATGTGTAGGAGGGAACAAAAAAATCCCAGCCACCTGACACCAACTGGCAAAAGACATTTCTGCAATATCTTAACTGTTGCATATACATGGGACTTCTGCATTGTTGGTCTGCTTCCATTTCAGTCTGTTAAATTCCCGTCTTTGCGCCTGATAATCAACACTTCCGAGTGATCCATTGCTTCCTTTAACTTTTGCATCATACCAATCTATATCTTCCTTGAGGATTTCTCGGGGTTGTTTCTTTGCCTTGAATGACACAATCACAGTTTTCGAGAATTTTGTCTTCAGTGTTACATTTCTGATGGAGTCGTAGTACTCTTTCTTTATTTTCTTTCATATACCAAGGTGATATTGTCTTAATGCCGAATTTGCTATACAGCACAGCAATTTCCGCCTGCAACTTGGATAAAATCTGAGATTCCGTAATAGTCAAATTATTGCATGGCAAGCTATCTTTTGAGTATCCTTTTAGTGTCGGGTTACCATGTCCTTTTAAGGCACAGTATCGAGCAAGAATGTCACTCTTCGTCAGTGGTCTAGGTGGCCAAACATATATGGTACAAAACTCTTTTGGTATACGTGTATCGGCACTGCGCAAACCACCACGTCGAAGTGCCATATTGCCACTGACGATATCGTCACCACAATATAGGCGAGCGAGAAATGTGCATTATTAAGGTAGCACAAGTTTATATGGAAATGCATAATGACTGGGAATCTTTACGGAAGTCCCCAGGAATCATTCGCAATGACCTAAGTTACCCTATGTTTGATTCTGCCATAATGTCGGATGAACCGAAATGCCCTTCCGTGGGTCATGCGGGTCACAGCCAGGCCGGCTGAAGCCGCCGCACCTCATCCCAGCGCCGGAAATGGTATTATACTTTAATCAAAAACTGCGAATAGTAGATATTTTTTTTATTTGTCTAATATTTTGCATGTCGTCATTTAAGCATAGTAGGCGCCTGTTTAGCAAATTGCTGAATGATTCTGAAAAAGTCGGATTTATTAAAACACCCTAAACTGTCGCACACACACACACACACACACACACACACACACACACACACACACACACACACACACACACACACATACATACATATAGATAGATAGATGTATAGATAGGTAGAAAGATTGATATAGATATACAAATAGGTAAATATATATATATATATATATATATATATATATATAGAGAGAGAGAGAGAGAGAGAGAGAGAGAGAGAGATAATATATATGTGCATATATATACACATATATCTATTCTCATATATCTGTCTCTATTTATCTGTATCTGTAATATATATATATATATATATATATATATATATATATATATATATATATACATATATAAGTATATATATATATATATGTATAAGTATATATAGAGATATGTGTATATATATGTATATATATGTATGTATATGTAGACGTATATATATATATATATATATATATATATATATATATATATATATATATATATATATGTATATATATATATATATATATATATATATATATATATGTATATGGATATATATATATATATATATATATATATATATATATAAGTATATATATAATATATATGAGTGTATATATAATATATATATGTTTAAATATATATATGATATATATATATGTATAAGTGTATATATATATATGTATAAGTGTATATATATATATGTATAAATGTATATATATATATATATATATATATATATATATATATATATATATATATATGTAAAAGTATATATATGATATACATGTGCATAAGTATATATGTGTGTGTGTGTGTGTGTGTGTGTATGTGTGTGTGTGTGTGTGTATGTGTGTGTGTGTGTGTGTGTGCCTTCTGTCTTAAGTAATAGATACAAGTGAAATGAAAAAAAAAAAAAAACTGTTTTGTTATTGAGGGATTATATATAGATATCAGTTTTTTGAGCCATTGGGGAGAGAGAGAGACTGAGAATAAATATTTTATTATATGGCAGTCATAATGTCGCGGATAGCTCAGTTGTATTTATCTCAGACCCTGTTAGAACTAAGCTGTTATAATTCTACGGACCCATACACCACGGTTCACGTGTCTCTTGCCGAGTTCTTCTTTTATTTTATTTTTGATAGCGCTGTGGTCCGTGTACGTGTTTGCGTGCGTGGACGTATAAGTGTGCTTGTATGTGTAAGTGTGCGTGTATGTGTTAGAGTACGTGTATGTGAAGTGTACGTGTATGTGTAAGTGTACGTGTAT
>NC_061822.1:46776646-46779146 GCF_019202785.1 Penaeus chinensis | reverse complement strand
TTACCCCGGGGCACTGTGAAGAAATATTGGTCGAAAATCCGAATTTTCGGTTCACAGCTTAAAAAAAAAAAAAAAAAAAAAAAAAAAAAAAAACTTCAGTATGCGCGCAAATATAAATCGTTCGTCTCCTTTCGCTCATCTATACTTTGCAATTAATATCTTGCTTCCCTTCTCTCATCTAATTCATACATTCAAGATATACTTTACATTCTTCAGAATTATTCTTCAAAATATACTCCTTTGATGCTGTAAGATTAGGTAATTTTGGTTTACATAATATTACAAATGAGAGAAAAAAGGAAAGGCTGTTGTCACGTTTCATGCTTCATCCAGCTTTACTAAAAATCAAGAGAAAAAAGGAATGGAATACAGTCACTTACGGTCCGATGGCTAAAGTTGATACATTAGTGTGATTACTGTTTGTATTGGCCGGTGGCAGAATCTGTTCGGCCACATTATTCAAGCTAATACGACTAATAATTCCATCTAATATTATAAAGAACATGATACTCAGTAACATAGCTTTGCTTAGATGGTAGGAAAGGAATCAATAATTTATGTGTATATATATTTTTTCCGTTTTACTTTCATTTCTGATTCTCTCTCTCACGTATGTCGCGTGTGCAGTGGTTGCCGTCTCGTCTAGTAATCTTGCTAACCCGTGTTCAAACCCACACCGCCAGTGGACGGTATCCCCGACCACTCCTTGCACACAGACAAAAGGAAACAGTCTGTCACATCAAGGATAACCATTATTAATGGAATGTATTATCTCTCTCTCACTCACTAACTCACTTACTCACTCACTGCCTCTTTCTCCATCCCTCCCTCCCTCCCTCCCTCTCTCTCTCTTCTCTCTCTCTCTCTCTCTCTCTCTCTCTCTCTCTCTCTCTCTCTCTCTCTCTCTCTCTCACTCTCTTCTCTCTCTCTCTCTCTCTCTCTCTCTCTCTCTCCTATTCTCTATCAATTTATGCATCGCACCTATTCAAAAACACGCACGCATGCACGCACACACACAAAAAAAAAAAAAAAAAAAAAAAAAATCCTCCTCTTTCACCCCTTTCAGCATACACACAAGCATAATTATTTACCCTCCGATCTGATACGAATACATTCACATCCTCTCATATTCAAGATTTCAGTGAAAATCCACGCACAACATTCGCTGAGGTACATGAATCCAGGGCCAGCAACAACCTGCATTGTGTAAGGGTATAACTTTTTAAACTGATGTTGTTATTGTTTGCGTTTGTTTGTTATCATTATCCTTATTATTCCTATTGTTACCATTATCACTATTATTGTCATTATTATTCGTATTATGACAATAATGATGGTAATGATAATGCAGTGATGATGATAATGATAATAATAATGATAATAATAGTTATTTTTATCATTATTGTTATTATTGTTAATAGTCTTCTTCTTTTTATTATTGTTGTTATTTATACTATTATTATTATCATTACTATTTATATTATTATCAGTACTATTATCATTAATATTATTATTTTTATTATTAATATTATTATTATTATTATTATTATTCAATCATTACCATTATCCCTATCATTATTATTAGTTTTGTCATTATCATTTTTAATATTATTATCATTACTATTATGATTATATTATTATTATTATCATTATTATCATTATTATTATCATTATTATTATTATCATTATTATTAATATTTCATTATTATTATTATCATTATTATTATCATCATTATTATTATTATGAATCTATTTATTCTTACTATCATTTTTTATCATTATCATTACTATTATTATTAATATCGTTATTATTGCTATTTTCATTATCATCGTCATTATTATTATCATTATTATTATTTTTACTATTATTATTATTACTTTTATTGTTACTATTATTATTATTTTCATTATTATTATCATCATTTTTATTATCATTACTGTTATTATTCTTATTACTATTGTTATTAGTAACATTATTTTTATTACTATTAATATAATTATCATTATCATTATTACCATTATTATTGAAATTATCATTACGATTATTTTCATTATTATGATAATTCATTGTTATCACCATCATTACTATTGTTATTATTATTGCTATTATTACTGTTATAATTATAATTTTTATTATTATCATTATCACTCTTAATCTTATTACTGTTATTGACATTGTTGTTGTCATTATTATTATCATCATCAGTATTAATATTGTCAGTATCATCATCATTAATATCATCATTTTCATTATTATTATTATCACCATTATTAATAATACAATTATTATTATTATTATCATTATTAGTATCGTTATAATTATTATTGTTACTGTGATATTATTATTATCATTATTATTCTTTTCCTCTTCTTATTCTTATTCTTATTCTTATTATTATTATTATTATTCTAATGCCATGCACATTATTATCATAATTTTCTATATCATCATTGCTTTCATCTCTTCTACTATTATCATTATTTTTTCATCATCATCGTC
>NC_061822.1:46751646-46754146 GCF_019202785.1 Penaeus chinensis | reverse complement strand
TTCCCCCTTCCAAATTTGGCTTTCCTTCCCCTCTTTCCTCTTTCCACTGAGCGTCATCGCTTTTCTCGTCGGTGTTGCAATACACGGTCCGTTGTCATGGTAACTTGCATCCCGGGATTTTGACAATGTTAACTTGATGCTTGGGATACAAGCCTAATCCTTGTTGAAGGTGAGGGGAGGCACAGGAGAAGAGAATATGCAAAGAGGTGGAACAGGGCAAACGAGAGGAATGGAAAAGGAGATTTTTATTTAGGTGTTACACACATGGTAAAAATAGATGGTAATGATGACTATGATGATGATGATAATGATGACGATCGTGATTATAATGTCGAAGATGATGATTGATGATAATGGTAATGGCGTTCATGACGATGATAAAAAAAAAAAATAATAAGTAAAAATAGAAAAACATATTTTGAAGGTGTAAGGTGGTCTGCTCTCCTGTTCTGGCTGCCCTGCTGTCACTCGTCTTGTTTTGCTTTATTTTGTTTGATTTCCTCTTTTATATTTGCTTTTATTGTTTTACTTTAGTTTTCCCCTTTTCATCTGGTTTTCTGTAATCAATTTATTTTATAATTTAATTACGATACATTCTTGTAAACTTATTTTTGTTGGCTTTTATTCCTTTTGGTATTTTAAATATTCCATAAACTTTTAAAGTCTCGGATTTTACTTCGTTTTTATTTTTTTGTTTTAGGGGAAACGTTTTATACATTTCGTTTATTCGTTTTTTTAAGTACATGGCATTTCTCTATCCAAAATGTTTATTTATATCTTTTCCCTTTACTTTTACCCATTTGTATTTATGTGTTTTACGTACATTTATTTAAAGAAATTGTTTTTAAAAATGTTTTGCCTCTGACGTCACCGAGGCAATGTAAACAGAAGATTTTCGAACAATAAAGAGTTGGTCAAGACAGTCAGCGGGTGTTTCTTTTCATCCCCCGGTGATAAAAACCGGCAGGGCCACGATATTTTCTGCGAACAACGAGAGGCGATCACGAAGATAATAAGCTAAGTACTGACGTACCTGACATTCTTTGCTTAGGAGCTGGACGTGATCTTAAGAACATTTTTATTGAATAATTTCACTGTCCTTTTTTTAATAATGAACTTGGCTGGTATTTATTCCTTTTTTACTTATAACTTTTAATCTCTCATAGTAGGAAGTCTGAGTGATCTTTTAGTTTTACTGTTCTTGTTTTGGCTTCACCAGACTCGGGTTTTAGGCTGCCGTATTTCATTTTTAGGTTTGGGGATTTCTTTTTAAGCCATCAGCAGTGGCGCCAGATTTGCTGGTTTGTCTTTGTTTTATTGGTAAGACCCTCAGCCAGACTGTCCACTTCGGAAGTCTTTTCCTTTAGTTTTCGTATGCGGCAGTTTTAGATATTTTACATGCCTTCAGCATATTCTTTTACTTTTCGTGCATTTTAGGATTTCCTTGGTCAATTTTAGTATTTTATTATTAGGCTGAACATCAGAAAGATATTGTCACGTTGGAACAAACCCATATAAACTATTTGAATTCCTCCCCACGCTACCGTTTAAGGGAATTCGAATGAACACGGGTTAACCAGGTCCTTTGCACTTGTATCCCTCGCCAGCATCAAGGGAGGGCAGATGACTTGATGAACTGGGACTGGACCCCTGAGTTCACGGAGATCACACTACAAAGGTAATAATAATAATAATAATAATAATAATAATAATAATAATAATAATAATAATAATAATAATAATAATAATAATAATAATAATAATAATAAAAATAAAATAATAATAACAATAATGATAATAATAATGACAATTATTAAGATAATAATGACAAACATAATAATAACAATAACAAAAATAATTATTATTATTATGATCATTATCATTATAGCCATTATCATCATAATAACAGGTAACAATATTAATAATAGTAACAAAAATATAAATTGATAAATTTAAGTAATTGACATAGTCATGATAATAATAACGATGATAGCAATAATAATGATAATAATAATCATACTAATGATAATAACAACAACAATAATAATAAAGCCAATAAAAAACAACAGCAAAACAAAAACGATAATAAAAATGATGATAACATTAACATTGATATTATCATTATAGTAATAATGATAATATTAATGATAGTAAAAGTACCCAGGATATTTAACAATAAAAATAGTAATAATAATAATAACAATATCAGTAACAACAACAACAAAAATAACAACAGTAATAATGATAATAATGATAACAAGGATAATTACAATAATGATAATAAAATGATAATACTAATCATAATAAAAAAATAATATATATATAATATAATATATATAAATTTATATATATTATATATATGTATATATATATATATACATATTTATACATATCACACACAAACACACACACACCCACGACCAAACTCACGATGGCGTTCCACACTTACTCAAAGCACTAGGATATGGTCTATTGTGGACTTACCAGGAGTGAATCCAGA
>NC_061822.1:46736646-46739146 GCF_019202785.1 Penaeus chinensis | reverse complement strand
TCCCACTGCGTATTATTATAGTTATAATCAATATCTTAATTTTTGTTAAATAATTATCATTACTATTGTTATTATTTGTTTCTATTATTGTTATTATTTTTATTATTGTTCAGGTTACTATTATCATCCTCGTCATAACTATCCTTCTTGTTATTAATATTATTGTTGGTATCATTATCATTACCATTATCATTTTTATTATTATTTCTATAATTATCATTATTATTATCATTACTATTATTATTATTATAATTATCAATATTATCAAATTTATTGCTATTAGTATTATCATTGTTATTGTTATTGTTACAATTATTATTATTATCATTATTATTATTATTAATATTTTCTTTATCATTATTATTTTTTATTATGTTATTATTATTATTATTTTTATTATTATTATTATTTTTATTATTATTATTATTATTATTTTTATATTATTTTTAAAACATTTTATTAAAATCATTTTTATTATAATTATTATTTTTTATTATCAAAATTTATTATTTTCATAAAAATTTTTTAAAAATAAAATACTTTAAATATTATGTCATTAATTATTAAATATTTTTTTTTAAATAAAAATGTTATATTATTTTTTTTATCATTATTTTTTATTATTTTTTTTAATTATCATTTTTTTTTTTATTTTTATTTTTTTATAATCAAATTATTGTTAATATTTTATTTTTTTAAACATTTTTTAAAAAAATTATTAATTTCACTTTTTCTATTATTTTCTTATTGTTATTATTATTATTGTTTTATTTTTTTATTTTAAAATTTTATTTTTTAAAACTTTATTAAATTTTTTTGTTTTTATTGTTTTTTCTTGTTAAGATAAAATAATTAAAAAAATTATAAAAATAATGAAAAAAATAAATACAATTTTATTTTATTATTAATAAAAAATATTAAAATTTTTTAAATTTTTATTTTTATATTATAATTTTTATAATTTAATTTTATTACAAATCGTATTAATAAAAAGAATTTTAACAAATAAAAAATTTAATGTAAAAAAAATATAAAAAACAAAAAAATTATTATTTTTTTTTAAAATTTTTTGAAAATAAAAGTAGTAGATTATACATCATTATAATATAAAATTTTTCATTTTTTTTACCATAAAAAATTTTTTGCTATTATTATTATAAAAATCATTAAATTAAATTTTTAAATAAAAATATCTTTTTATTTTTAATTAAAAACTTATTTTTAAATTTTAAAATTTATTTAAATGTATTTTTTTTCTTTTTAAATTTTTATTTTTAAATTTTACTATTAATTATTATAATTTTTTTTTTATTATTTTATTTATATTTTATTTACTACATTTCTTTTTTTAATTTAAATTATTATTTAAATTTTATCATTTTTTAAATTTTTCCCAAATTTTATTATTATAAATTTTATTTTAAAATTTTTTTTACATATTATTACTTATTGTTTTATTATTTCTAATTCTGTTGTTTTGTTTTTTGGGGTTTTATAATATAATAAAAATAAATATAAATTTTAAACAAAATATAATAAAATAAAATAGAAAAACAGTTAAAAAAAATTATTATATTAAAAATTTATATGTATATATATTATATTTAATAATGTATAAATAAACACAAACATATGTATGTAATTATGTATATTATAGTATTTTATATGTTTAGTATACATATACAATATAAGCACTCATATTTATGTTAAAAAAAAAGTGTGTGTATTATTTCTACACATAAATATGATGCATATACATATATACAAATATGAATGTAATAACCAAATTATATAAAAAAAATCAAAATATAAAACACAACACACAACACACACACACAAACACCAAAAAACAACAAACCAACACACACACATATATAAAAAAATATATATAAAAATATTAAAATAAAATTATTTGTGTTGTGTGTGTTGTGGTGGGGGTTGTGTGTGTGTGTGTGTGTGTTGTGTGTGTATTAATAAACACCCCATATAAAATTTTAAAAATATTAATATGTTATAATAAAAATAAAATATATATAAATATATATATAATAAAATATAATTTTAATATATATATATACATACTGTAGCATCACGACCCCGCAACATGAAGTTTCCCAGGTTGGATCGCACCAGGTCCACAGCCACGTCCTTGCGCATTGGACAGCGGCTCCCCTCGTTATTAGCATTGCGTTTGCACAGCGCACGTGTACTTAAGCCGCAGAATCCGAAACCGAGATCAGCAATCCCCGATCCTACTGATTGAACAACTACTGAACTACTGAACAACAGCAACAGCAATACAAGGACTGCCCAGCCGTTAGCCGAGTGAGGAGCCTTACTGTGGCTGTTTTTCTTTTCATTTTTGTGTACACGTCATTGTGTTTGTGTTTGCGTCATATATATATATATATATATATATATATATATATATATATATATATAGAGAGAGAGAGAGAGAGAGAGAGAGAGAGAGAGAGAGAGAGAGAGAAGAGAGAGAGAG
>NC_061822.1:46731646-46734146 GCF_019202785.1 Penaeus chinensis | reverse complement strand
GATGTTCGGAAGTCGTAATTCGCTTCCCGTACTTAGTTACGTGTAAGGGTCGAGTGACTGCTAAATACTCGTGCCTCGTAGCTGTGATTATCAGCCTTGTATTGTGCTGTGGATGTCACGTTTGGAGTTGTTCTCCTATTTATTTGCGCTATTTTATTAATAGCGTTAATTGTTTGTTAAATTGTTATTCATTTAGTTTTGTTTGTTCGAAATTACCATGAAGTCAGTTACTGATACTTTGAGAGAAGCTCAGGCTCTCGGTTTGAATCCAGAAGCTGTAGAAAGATTATTAGAACAGGAGCAAGCAAGAGAGGAACGCGAGGAGCGAGCTTCTGAACGAGAGATAAAAAAATAGAATTAGAATTAGCAGAGGCTGATAAGCGCCGCTCTCACGAACTCGCTATGGCCCAGTTATCATGTTCTAATGCCGAAAGTAAGAGTACGTCTCTTCAAATGTATGATAATTTACGCTTGCCTACCTTTCACGAGGGTCAAAATGAAATAGATAGCTACTTGCAGAGATTTGAGCGGTTAGCTACTCTACATAAATGGGATAAACAAGATTATCACGTTTATTTAGGATCAGTTTTGAGAGGTCACGCGTTGAAAGTGTACGTATCGTTACCTGACGAGACGGTGAAAGACTATGAGAAGTTGAAAGAGGCTTTACTCAGAGCTTACTCCGTGGATGCCGATATGTATAGACGTTTGTTCAGGGAGAGTAAATGTGGGGAGAAAGAATCTTACATTCAAATGGTAGTTCGAATGGAGCAGTACTTAGACAGATGGATTTCCTTGAGTAATGTTGAAAAAGATTATCATTCACTTTTCGATTTTTTAATCAGATAACAGATTCTTAATAATTGCAGTGCTGATTTAAGGGTTTTCTTAAAAGAACATGATTATAATAGTGCTACCGAAATGGCAGAGGCTGCGGAAAGGTACAGGAGTGCGCATAATTTTCGCGGTCGATCGCAGAGGTTTTCTCAGCCAAATAGGACTAATGTAGCGAAGGATAATGTACCGATTTGCCATGGGTGTGGTAAGACTGGACACATTAGGCCTCAGTGTCCTGATAATCCTAGAAATTATAAGAAAATGAACACTAGTAAAGTTTACTTTGTTTTTGAGTCGGAACTAAAACCAAACAGGTGTATAATTGATGATAATGGGTGTGTTTTCAATAAACGAGCTGAGGTGATGTTGGATTCACAACAGTTGTGAAAGACAGTCTCTTTCCATCAAATTACAAATATGGGAAACTCGTAAAGGTATACGATTACTTGGGAATTTCTAATTAATTTCCTCAAATAAGGTGTTTTATCAAATCGAAGTTCTTTACTGGCTGGGTTAATGCCATAGCAGCGCCTATAAAATTTGCAGATATATTAATTGGACTTTTTCCAGGTGTTAAAATCCCGCCTGAATCTAAACCTGATAAATCTCCTGCCAATCTTGATCTTGATCTTTTCGAATCGTCTGGAGGTCCTTTCCCCTCTTCTAACTCTCCGAATCATTTGCCTAAGGTACGTAATGATGTCCATTCCAAATCGCTCGAGACTGTTATGAGAGTGGAGACTCGTGCAACGACGGAACGATCAGATGAACGTAAGCCTCTGAAGTGTCCCACAGTGTCGCAACTTGACATCGGTAAACTTGACGTCATCCATGCTCAGAACACATGTCCTACTTTAAAGTCAATTAGGGAAAAGGTAAAGACTGGAAAAATAGACCATGTTGAGAATAGAGCAGTAAAATATGAAATAATTAGTGGATTAATCTATAGAATAGTAATTAGATAGTAAATTCGATCATGAAAAGGATAGAAAACAACTGGTTGTTCCTGAGACTGACAGAAGTAAAATATTAAATCTTGCTCATGATTCATTGACAGCTAGCAACTTTTCACACAGGAAAACTAGCCATAAGATATTCATTAAGTTTTTCTGGCCTGGAGCAGGAGCAGATATCAAGCGTTATTGCAGATCGTGCCACATCTGTCAAAAGGTTTCGCACAAAGGCCGCTGTTCCCGTCATTTCAGAGCCTTTTTCACGTGTCGCTATTGACCTTGTCGGTCCGATATCACCTTGCTCCGACCGCGGACACAGATACATTCTGACTATGATAGATTATGCCACGCGTTTCCCCGAAGCCGTCTGTCTGAAGAACATAGACACCGTGACTATCGCAGAGAGTTTAGTTGAGATTTTCTCTCGGGTTGGTATCCCAAAAGAAATCTTGTCGGATCGCGGAACTCAGTTTCGATCAGACCTAATGGCCGAGATTCATAGATTGCTGTTAGTTAAAGCTCTGTACACAACCCCGTATCATGCGAGTTGCAATGGCGCGGTTGAACGTCTGAATGGAATCTTGAAAGCAATGATTAAAAAGTTGTGCTCTGACCATCCGCGAGACTGGGATAGATATCTCCCCGCCGTTCTTTTCGCTTACAGGGAAATCCCGAACGATTCGCTGAAGTTTTCTCAATTTGAACTCCTA
>NC_061822.1:46721646-46726646 GCF_019202785.1 Penaeus chinensis | reverse complement strand
CCAAAGCCTGGAAAAATGCAATAATTATATTGATACACAAAAAAGGGAGCTAGAAAGGATCTAAAATACTACTGACCCATAAGCCTCCTTTCAGTTACTTACAAACTGTTCACAAAAGTCATCACAACTCGCATCTCTGATTGTCAGGATTCTAACCAGCCTAGAGAACAGGTGTATTCTCAACAACAGAGCACATCCACACACTCACCCAAATAAGAGAACAGATAAACGTATATAAGAAACCCCTGTATGTGTTATTTATCGATTACAAAAAGGCATTTGACTCTGTACAAATACCAGCAGTACCAGAAGCTATGCGAAGACATAGGAAGTATATTGTAAAGTATTAGAAGATATATATACGAAAATGGGACAGCAACCGTCAAGCTCCACAAAGAAACCGGTAAAATCCCAATTAAGAAAGATGTTAGACAGGGCGATATCATCTTACCAAAACTGTTTACAGCTTGTCTTGAGGAGATATTCAAGAAGCTACATTGGAACAGAAAGGGTATTAAAATAGGGGATAAATACCTAAACAATCTAAGATTTATAGATCATATTGTTCTCTTCAGTGAATCTGCAAACGAAATGCAGCAACTAATAAACTATCTGAATAGAGACTTAGTCGGACTTAGGATGAATGTGAATAATCAAGGGTTCTTTTATTTATTAATTTATTTTAGATCTCGTTTTGTTGTTGTTCATTAATATAGATATTCTTTTAATTTTTTAATCCAAGAAAGAATCTCCTCTAGGCTTACAGGAAAATAACGTTGTGACAGATTTTTATTCTTCTACCGACATTATACAAAATAGGGAAACACCATCACAGGAACACAGAACACGGGATCACATGAACAAACACAGGAACACAGAACACGGGATCACAGGAACAAACACAGGAACACAGGAACAAAAACGGGAACACAGAACACGGGATCACAGGAACAAACACAGGAACACAGAACACAGGATCACAGGAACACAGAACACGGGAACACAGAACACGGGATCACAGGAACAAACACAGGAACACAGAACACGGGATCACAGGAACACAGAACACGGGAACACAGAACTCGGGATCACAGGAACAAACACGGGAACACAGAACACGGGATCACAGGAACACGGGAACACTCATTCTGCCTTCTAATTTCTATTGATCTTGGACTTCCCGCTTCTTAATAACTTTATGGTGTATACTTATACATAAAAAATATACATAGAAAAAGAATATTAAGAATTAAACTTAGGAATAAATATATATACATATATAATATCAAGTTGATATTAAGATTTAAATCAAAGTATAAAATAAAAAAAAAAAACAATATAACTGGTGGACGAGACCTTACCCGTTTCGAGTCAGTAACGACCTAAAAGTTTATGGAAGCTTTCAGCCCGACCATAATTCTCAACACGAACCGAACCGGAGTCGGCTCGGGTTCGTGGAGATTCATAGACAGTTCAGTTAACTACCCAGGTACCGGTTTCCTAAAATAGACTAATCCTTTACACAACTCCCCCCTTTAAGAATCTATCTCCGATAGATAGAAAACTAGCACGACCTACTCAAAAGATCGGCACCCACATTGTCACGACCAGCTACATGCACAAGTCTAAATTTATAGGGTTGTAGACTAAGTGCCCACCTTACTACACGGTTATTTGTAAATGAGGGGTTTATGGTCCATCTCTAGTATGAATTCCTTTCCCATAAGATAATCAAACTTCTGGACCCCAAACACAACAGCTAATCATTCACGCTCAATAGTAGAATGTTTCACTTCACGATCTAGTAACTTGCGACTGGCATATGCTACTGGATAGGGATGATTATCATCATATTGAAGCAGGACTGCTCCAATTCCAGAGTTTGACGCATCTGTTCTAAGAACAAATGGAGGAATTCTATCTGGGATCTTGAGAATTGGCTCACTAGCCATAGCAGCTTTAAGCTAGTGAAAGTTTGCTGTTAAATCCTCAGTCCACTTTAGTGGTTCATTGACCCCTTCTCGAAGCAAGTCTGTCAATGGGCTTGTGAGAGAAGAGACTTGTGGAATAAACATCCTGTAAAAGGAGATAATTCCAAGAAAACATCTTAACAGTTTCTTTGTAATGGCTTCAACCTTATCGAACTGAAGACGCAATTGTCTTCCATCAACATTAAAGCCAAGGTAATGAATTTGGTTATAAACAAACTTACATTTAGAAAGGAGTCAATTAAATACTGACCTGAGAGCATCTAAGTGTTCTTCCCAAGAAATCCCATAGATAAAATGATTATCAAAATAGAAAGTAATGTTGGACAATCCCTCTAGAACAATTCTCATTAGTCTAATATAGGTGGCACAAGCTGTAACCGAAAACCGAAAGGTAACCTAGCGAATTCCATTAGACTTCGGTGAGTAGGGAATGCGGTTGGAGGCTTTGCTCTATCTGTTAGAGGTATTTGGCAATATGCTTAAGTTAAATCCAACTCTGAAAAATACTTCGCTCCTAAAAAATTATAGAGATCTTCCTCAATAGTACAAGCAGGTTTAGCATGGAACACTGTGATAGTATTTAAGCTTCTATAATCAATGGCCATTCTAAAGGTGCCGTCCGATTTCTTCACCATAACTACCGGTGAAAAGAATGGTGAGGATGAAGGTCTAATGATACCTAAATCCAGCAATTAATCTACTTCCTCCTTGAAATGGGGTTTCAAGTCAACTGGTATGGGGTAAATCTTTGCCTTCAACCGTGCAGTGGATGGCAAAATTATATCATGCTCGATGGCATGTGTACACCCTGGTATTTCTGAGAATACATCTCCTTACTGATTAACCAATTCTTGTATCTCCCTTTTTTGTTCAAAGGATAAACTTCCATAAATCTCTGCCATCTGACGTAATTGGTTTCATCAAATCAAACTCATCTGACTCATTTACACAAAATTGAATAGACAGCACATTGACAGATTCATCAACCAAGACTATTTTATCTACACACTCAGTTTTGTTTTCCCTTCTGAAATACTTCTTTAATATGTTTGCATGATAGAGTTTAGCTTTTCCCTTTTCATCAACTAAGTAGTCTACCCTATCTTTCCGTTCTAAAACTTTGTATGGACCACTCCATGCCATTAGTAATTTATTAGTCTCATGTGGAAGCAAGATGAAAACTTCGTCCCCGTGTTTAAACCGACGATCCTGAGATTTTAAGTCAAAATAAGTCTTGTATCTAGCAGAGCTAATCTCGGCATTCTGGGCAACAATTTTCGCACAACCAGCAAGTTTTTCCTTCAGATCAATTATGTATTGGAAAGGTGTTCTATCATCTGCAGTGGCAGTTCTATCTTACCAGAAGTCTCGAAGGACACTCAATGGACCCCATACGGTTCTACCATACAAAAGATCAAATGGAGAAAAAATCCAGTCCTATCACTCGGCGTTTCTCGAAGGGCAAACAAGGTTAGTACTAAATACCAGTGCCATTCTCTAAGTCTATCTGTGCAAAGTTTCCTTAAAGATACCTTTAAAGTGGAGTGAAACCTTTCAATTCTCCCATTACAACTAAGATGGTATGGGGTTGTAAACAAAGGTTTAATCCCCAACATTTTATGTAATTCCCTCATCAATTGGGAGGTGAACTGGGTACCTCTATCAGAAAGGATTTCTGTGGGGATACCAGCCCGAGAGAATATTAATAAAGCTTCAGCTATGGATACAGAATCTATTTCTCATAGGGGCAAAGCTTCTGGGAAGCCAGTGGCAAAATCTATGAGTCAAAATATACCGATGTTCTGGAGAAGGTGGACATAGTGGACCAACTAAATCAATGGCCACCCGTGAAAAAGGCTCAGTTATAATTGGTATCTGTTTGAGGGGCACAAGTGGTACTCTACCCTTTGAGGAAAAGCGCTGACACAAGATCTACACAAATCCCTTATATCTGATCCCATCCCAGGCTAGTAAAAGTAATCTTTGACTCTTAATTCAGTCTTCCGATGGGAGAAGTGACCAGAAAGTGGACTTTCATAAGCAAGCGAAATTACAATACTTCTACAGGTAGAAGGGACAATTAAAGCACGTTTTCCCACCTTCTTGTGGAATTTGGAATCTACACAAGTCCGGTATAATAACCCATTCAGACATTCGTACTTGAAAAAATTTCCTCCTCCTCCTCCTGCATAATTTCTATTATGCAGGGATATGAATTGTAGGGTGAAGCCCATGTATCTGCTAGCTCCACAGCTAATTCTAGGGAACTGACATTATGTTCCTTAATGAACATAATTAAATCTAGAGAAAAAGAGAGGAGAAACTGATAAAAAATCATGAAGGATCTAAGAGAAAAGAAGTCTTCTGGTACACTACAACCCTTTATCCAGTCATTTAAAAGGCGACCTAGATGCAGAGAAAATTGTTGATAAGTTTCACCTGCTCTGATATTACTAGATCTGAATTAATTTCTATAATGATCTGGAATTTTACTAAATCCTTTCAGGAGAGCCACTTTTAACTGCTTCTAATCCGCTGTAATTTCTGAAGAGAGAGCGGTGTATATGCTTACTGCCTTACCAGTTAAAAGGCTACCCAGTCGAACGGCGTACGTGTCGGAATTATCCCCAGTAACAAGGCAACCCATTCAAATATCACTAGGTAAGAAGATATATCTTCCCCGTCTCTAAACACGCCCAAAGATGGTCTAACTGCTCCCTCAATACCAATAGGGGAAAAAAAAATCCTTCTGTCTTATTGACTTGAACTAATTCTAACTCATATTCCATTTTCTTCTGTTCCCTCTCCGTTTCTAATCTAGCTTTCTCTATCTCCTTTTCAGCTTCGATCTTTGCCTTTTCTAAATCTCTTTCCTTAGCTCTTTCTTCCCTGTAATACAACTGCTGACTAACTACATATTTTGCAACACCATCCCCGACGAGTCCTAAAGACTCCGCCTGATGCTTCAGTGTATCAAAAGAATAATCTGCCATAAGGGCAACAGGAATT
>NC_061822.1:46699146-46711646 GCF_019202785.1 Penaeus chinensis | reverse complement strand
TTTCATATGTGTAAGTTTCATACTATATTCTTAGTATTACTCAACTTCATGGATCAAGGATCATGCAACGGACCTTACCTAAAAGAGGAAACGTGTGTGTGTGTGTGTGTGTGTGTGTGTGTGTGTGTGTGTGTGTGTGTGTGTGTGTGTGTGTGTGTGTGTGTGTGTGTGTGTGTGTGTACATACATGCATTTATACAGAATGATAATTAATTGGTAATATGTATTTACATATTTTACGTGACCTGACTTGCTTCACAAACGTTTAGTAGATAGTGTTGTACAGGCCACGGTTGACGGGGTGATAATATTGCTCTCATTTCCAAACTAATCTCATATAGTCTCGCTTAGCAGGAACAAACGTCAAACATTTGACATAAATTAGTTCCATAAATATCTTCAGATTTTCTAGTTTACCGGAGTTATTGAATATTTAAATATTTAATGCAATAAAAATCTCCTTTGAAAGCCCAAAGTCAAGGTATAGTAAAACACGGTATGACATTACCGTAGATTTTTACGAGAGAATTCCCGAGCTGGCTAAGTCGTTTCTCTGAAAATATCAGATGGTATGTAGTCGGCGATGTAAACGGGCAAGAAATAGCCCCGTCTGCTGCATGTAAACGAGGATATATGCGTGCAATTTTTAAAGGACAGGGTTCTACTACTACGGAGCCTGAGTGAAAAATGTCCGGTATATAATAGAACCATTTGATGTAAAGAGCAGGCTTTGTACGTCGACTGTAATGAGATTAATGCATGATTTATGTCTGATTCCTGGGTACGTTGCAAGCGCTTTCGAATCCGGGGCGATCAAGGGAAATTCAAGAAACATAATCTGGTAGAATTCATCAGGAATTCATCTTTATTTATCGCAAATTAGTAAACTTTATAATTTAATGAAGATGATTCAGCATCACCAGTGGGGATCTGATTACTTACGAATCTGCAAAGATATATATCTGAACAATCTAATTAGAATGCTAAATATGTCCGTTTAGAATTATGTGCATTTTGCCATGTTTATTTGAATTTTGGATCATTTTCAGTTCCATTACCATTGCAATTCTAAATATATATGAATAACCCGCGGATACCGAGTATATAAATGCATCACATGAAAAGAAAATAAGTTATTGCCTTTTCCAAGAAAATTGCAAAAAAATCCGTCGATGTTCAAGTCTGAATGAAATTGTAACGGAAAGGCGAAGGGCTTTGATGTTAGACTAGTTTAATCATAGTCGTTTGAATGGCGAAGATAAGAGAGACGAGAGGAAGATGAAAATAGCATGAAGGTGAGATTAGTAATAAAAAAATGATAATAGCAATATAAACAATAATGATAATGACAGTAAGAAGGATTATGACAATAATATATGATAACGATAATATTAATAGTGATAATGATGATGATAATAATGATGATGATGATGAAGATGATGATGATGACGATGATGTTGATGTTGATGTTGATGTTGATGTTGATGTTGATGTTGATGTTGATGTTGATGTTGATGTTGATGTTGATGTTGATGTTGATGTTGATATTGATATTGATGATGATAATGATAACAACGATAATAATAATGATAATAATAATAATAATAATAAAAATAAAGATAATAATAATAATGATAATAATAATAATAATAAGAAGAAGAATATCAATAATCATAACAATAATAAATTGGTAATATTACTACTGATAATAATGATAATGATGATGATAATGATGATGGTGATGATGATGATGATAATGATGATATAGATATTGATAATGATGATGATAATGATGTTGATGATGATGATGATGATGATGATGATGATGATGATGATGATGATGATGATGGTGATGGTGATGGTGATGGTGATGGTGATGGTGATGATGATGATGATGATGAGGAGGAGGATGATGATGATGATGATGATGATAATAATGGTAATAATAATAATCATTAGAGTAATAGTAATAATAGCAATAATAATATCAGCAATCATAACAACAAGAAATTGGTGATATTAGTAATAATAATAATGATGTCAAAAAACAATAATAATAACAACAACAATAACAACAACAATAATAGTAATAACATTAACAATAATAATAATAATAATAATAACAGTAATAATAATAATAATAATAATAATAACAATAACAATAAAAATGATAATAATAATAGTAATAGTAATAGTAATAGTAATAGTAATAATAATACCAATAACAATACAAATAATAATAATAATAATAATAATAATAATAATACATACATACATAGTGATGTTTATATATTATTGATAATAAAAATGATATTCATAATGATAATAATAATGATAATGATAAGAACAGTAACAATAATGATTTTTATTATTTTATATCAATGACAAAAATAACAATGGTTATGGCAATAATATTGCAACAACAGTAACAACAATAATGATAATAATAATAATAATATTAATAATAATAATAAAATAAATAAATAAATAAACATAAAAACAACAAAAATGATGATAATAACAATTGTAATATTAACGGTAACAAGAACTGTAGTTCTGATGACGCGGAGGAGGAGGGGGGGGGGGGCATTGGACCCTCGCAAAAAAGTAAGAGAGGAATAGAAGGAAAAAAGCGGAGGGTGCGGAAAGGAAAGGGAAAGAAAAAAGGGAGGCACACAGAAAACACTACCCTACGGGACCCTTGACTGACTTCACTCCCCCTCGCACAAACACGCATATTTTCCAACCCTTTTGTTATTGTCACGAGCCCGTGTCCAGCGCCCGTAAACTGTGTCAACCACCAGCCGATCGCGGGTGACGGTGAGCAAATGGTGTTTTGATTCCGCAAGGGGGATTCCGAGACTGTACGGCTCTAATGGTAAGGGAAATATTAGTGATAATATATTCATAAGTACAATAATATCAATGGTTATTGATAGACTAACAACCAAGAACACTCAGGACATTATGGACGTTGCTACTGATAGCGATATTCACCCTATTCATATCATAACGATGGAGGTCTTGCTTCATTTATTCCGGAGTAGAGCATACCACGAAATGAATATACAGGCGGTATCGACTCAGCTCAGCCATTTTGAGTTTATCGTCGGAAATACTGTCTGTTATGGCGGATTTAACATCGGTATTTGATTTGCGTTTGATGATCTGTGTGGAGGATTGTTGACGAAATTGTGGATTTTCGTAATCGATATATTGTAATGAAATTGTACTGTTCGTGGTGTGTAGTTGCTAGTCAGATATTTTGGGAATGATATTTTTGTGGGTCTGTTCTGATACTGTGATTTTATTTGAATTTGCTTAAATGTATAGTTGCAATAGGCTCAGAAATTTATTAGTTGATCAGCTATCATTATCACTATTATCTAGTTATTGCATTTTTTTTGTTTTTGTGTATAGGAAATAAAGTGGATTCGATTGGATTGATGACGATGCCGCAGCTAATATTCTCAATAATAGTATTTAACACATGGTGACAATACGTATGGCCATACTTTCCATTAGCCTTACCGTATATTTTCAAAGTAATGTCGATCTGTAATAAAGTATATTGCAATTCATAGGTCCGACTAACAACTCACATCTGCCAGAATAAAGAACCTTAATGCCCCCCCCCCCCCCCTATCCCTAAAATACATATCCATGCATTTTCTTCTTGCAGTTTACCTCTTATTTTTTTTGTTTGTTTTTTTGTTTTTTTGTTTCCTTCTCTTTTCATCATTAACGTTTTACTTATCCTTTTCTTCCCTTCATGTTTTAATTCTCTTTTCTTTCTTGTCTGTCAATCCACTCCCGGTGTATATTTTTGGCCAAATCGCAGCACAGTGTTGGCGGTAGCAAATGTGCTTTTAAAGGGAGATATTAAATCATTGCTCTAATCTTTGGTTGAAAAAACGCTTGCTTACTCTCAAGTTAATGGCGTGCAACAATTCAATTTTTTTTTCCTACTCTGCCAATTACTGAAGCCGATACATGAAAACTGTTCATGGATCCTCTGCATGCACGATCTGAATTATCATGATCACGATAATATTTCGCCTAAAATATACACCTCGCTCCCTCCCACGCACGAACACACTCACACACACGCCCTAACCATCCCTTGCCCCTTGCCTCTTGCCCACTGAAATTACGAAAATCTGAAATGATCTGGGAGCAAATGACCTTTTAACTGTGTTTGTCTTTCTTTTGTTTGCTAAAAAGGCAATGATTTAGGACGTTATGTATGCCTGCTTTCCAAAACACTTCACAAACAATGGAGAAAAGGTCATTGTTGTTTTGCATTCCTGAAGCAGAAGAAGCTGCGCTGTGTATGTAGGCGTTTCGACGGAGAAAAATGAAACTGACCTGTAAGTGAAATCTTCCTTATGCGGAATCGTGGCGTTATTTTTATATCTTCTCACCTTTCGCTTTTGTTCTTGTTTTCTCTACTTCACTCACTTTTTCTTCTTATTGATATTAGTGTTATTGTTATCATTACTTTTTTTTCAATTCATATTATCAATACTTTTTTATTATCAATATTAGTATTACTATCAACATCATCATTAATATTATCTTTATCATCATTATTATTATTGTTATTATTATAATTATTATTATTATTATTATTATTATTATTATTATTATCATTATTATTATGAACATCATCACCATCATGATTATAGCCCTATAATCAATATATTCATTACTATTATATTCATTGTAATTATTGTTATATTCATTATAATTTTTATTTTCATTATGATTATTATCAGTCATTATTTTCATTTTCGTTGTTCCCGTTGTTATTGTAGTTGTTTGCCATTATTACTATATCATTTGTATTTTTTTTTGTTTTTGTTATTCTCATTACAATCACTTTCATTATTGTAATTATTGTTATTATTATTATTATTATTATTATTATTATTATTATTATTATTATTATTATCATTTATATTATTACTAATTACATTACTAGTATTATTATCATCATCATCATTACTATCATTATTATTATTATTATTACTATTATTATTACTAGTATTATTATCATTATTATTACTATTATTATAACAATAAAAATAATATTCATACTAATAAAAGCATCAGTAAAAAGAAATGTGATGCTAATAACGATCAAAATGATAGTAATGATAAGAGTGATGCAAATAACAATTATGATAATGATAATAGTAATACTAATATTGATAGTAACATTTATAATAATAATATTACCTATAATAATGACAATGATAATAACAACAACGATATCAATAATAACAATGAAACGAAGAAAGAGAATAGTAATGAAGATAAAAATAATGATGATCATCATAACTGTTATTGTCATTATGATTAAGGATGATGATGATGATGTGGTCATCATTATAATTGTTGTCTTACAATTGGAATCTGATGTTACTTTTATCACTATCTTTAGTTATTACTACTATCAGTATTATCATTAATAATATTAATATTGTTTTAGGTGTTATTATTATTGTTATTACTATTTTTTCTATCTTACCGATCTGAGCAGTATATCACAGGAAAACCTAGCTTGCCAACGGTCTCTGAGCGGATCAGCAACTTGGTTGGGCTCTAAGAACACCGGGGGTGGATGAAATGCCTCCCCCCCCCCCCCCTTCCTTCTCCTCACTTGAGCATCACCGGTAATTGTCTGTCCCTAACATGCGTATGTTCATAAGGGCTCTAGGTATCCCTGATATTATAGCAAAAGCAGATGAATAGTTTCACTGCTAACTGCATTGTTGGGGCTGACCCTCTGAATGATAGCCGTTATTGTGTGCCCAACATTTCAGAATTCAGCCACCTCCCTATTCTAGGAAGGCACAGCCTTGTACTAATATAATTAATTGCGACAGTGCTTACCATGCTTTTATTAGCATTGTTTGGCGAAATGTTTATGATGCTCCTTGTCATGCTAATGGTCTGAATTTGTTATTGTCGGACATCATAACGAGGTACCCAACAAAATTCTCAGATTTCGTTCACATGATAAAGCAGGGTTTGATGACGTTGCCACCAAGCTTATAGGGGTTGACTGATTGATTATTTAAAATCATCTGTCGCGTCAACAAATAAGGCCATTAGCGGAACACCTTTGTTAGACTAAAATGTTGAAATATTTAAAATGTTAAAAATCTATCAAAGAATGTCTTGTAAATAACAATATATACTATATTACAAATCAAAGCATAAATATTATGTTTTAAAATTAAACTAATAAGGCTTATGTTACAATCCTCCCCCAATACCTTTTTTAGTGTATATGGGGGAGACATGTACATACGTCTTTGGTCTGAGATTGTTACACATCTTTCCACTACATACTAGTAATGGCTCTTGGCATCCCTCACAGCGTACTTCACTTCTAGCCATCATCGGCCCATGAGTCAGTCTTGTGTGCCCGATTCTCAGCCTTGTTATTACAACTTCTACTTGTCCGTTGGGGTGGATGCTGTTCATCCAACTGCCAAGGTCATCTCTAATCTCTCGCAGTTTGTTTCTGAATGTATGCCTCCATTGTTCCCTCCATTTATCGCAAAGACAACTCCTGATGCTGGGTTTCAATTCCGTGTGTGTGGAGAGGAAAACAAGAATCACAGGGCAGAGCAGCAGCTGCCTTGGCCTTCCGATCAGCTCGCTCATTCCTAATGAGACCAACATGCGCTGGCACCCAATGCAGAGTTATCTTTTTACGTGCTGACATCAGTGCAAGCCAATTTTGAACCTCCCTCACCACTGGATGTGATGAGTTTAAGTTCTTGATTGCTTGCAAGGCACTACGAGAGTCACAATATATTACAATGGAATAGTTTGTAAGATCTCTAGTCATCTTGATTGCTGCAAGGATGGCATGTAGCAGAAGAAATCTCTCTCTGACTTCTGCTTTGGATCTCATTCCTTTCCCAATTCCAACCAAAGCTTGATAAGATCTCTAGTCATCTTGACTGCTGCAAGGATGGCATATAACGCTGCAGTGAAGAACGAGCTTGCTAGAGAAAGACTGCCAATTGCAGTCTTCCTTTTGCTCACTACTGCAATGCCCACAGTATTTTCAGATTTCGAACCATCTGTATATATTGCATCTGATCCCTGGTACTTGGAAGTGTGTTGAAGAAATCTCTCTGAATTCTGCTTCGGATCTCTCCCCTCTCCCAATTTCGACCAAATCCAGCTCGACTTGATTGGTCCAAGGGGGGAATTGGGGAGTTTCAACAGTCAGAACCTTAGTTAGATTTAAATTAAGATCTTCCACAAGATTCTTCATTCTCTTACCATATGATCAGCTATCCTCAAAGGGTTTGAAAAACAATCTGGATTTAGGAGATCCCGGAATCTCATGTAATAAATCAGGATTATGTAGTCCTGGTGTAATGAAAGAGGTGGTTCTCCACTCTCAGAATACAGGGACTCCACATCTCCTAATCCAACATCCGGAGAACAGTGGGAGTTGCCTCACATCACTAGTCAAATGAATACAAATTAGCGTTCGGTAAAGCCGCAGAAGCTTTGTGCGGTCTGCACCCCAAGATAGGTATGAAAGAACCCTCAAAATACGAAGCACTTTTGTAGCTTTCACCTTTAACTGTTTGATGTGAGTTTTGCTCCTAAATAGAGGGAAAGATGGAACTTTCCTCGGTTGTGGAAATGCATAGCCATGATCCTGCTTGGAGAAAATTTGATCCCATAGTATGTTGCCCACTGCGCAACCCGATTTATTGCAGTTTGCATGTATCCTTGCACATCCTGTAAGCCTCCTCCTGAACAGTACAGTGTAAAGTCATCCACATACAGATTACATGAGACAGCACTTGGAACGACTTTTATAATGTTATTTATAGCGATGACAAACAGGGTCACACTTAAGACACCCTCACTCTAAACTTCCTGTCAGCAAGGAAGCTTTGTATGAAGGTAGGTGATGCTCCTCTTAAACCAATGTCATAAAAGTTCATGAGTATGCCAAGCTTCCATTTTCTCTATTAGCTTGCAGATGCAACTGGTAAGAGAAATTAGTCTGTAATTCCCTGGTATGGATGCATCCTTGTCAGGTTTAGGGATAGGAATGATTATAGCCTCTTTCCATGTGGATGACAATGTGCCCTCTCTATAGATCCTATTGAACAGGTCCAACAGGAACTTTTGGGAGCTCTCCGGTAAGTGAGATATCATTTGGTATGGAATATCGTCACTTCCTGGGGCAGTCTTACGGCAGAGCTGTAAAGCGGAGTCCACCTCCTTCTGCTGCAGTCCTACTGAATAACGACACTGGGTGTCGTTCCTGTTCAGCCCAAAGAGTGAGGAATCGGTTAGTGTAAGATGCTCCAGAGGAGATCTCTGCCATGGATTTAGCTAGCTCATTTGATTCTTTATTTGTTCATTAGTATCATTATTACTATTATATATCATTCTATAACTATTGTTATCATTATTATTACTATTATTAGTGGTAGTAGTAGATGTAGTAGTAGTATCATCATTATTATGAATGTAATTAATATTACCCTTATTATCAGTAGTATTATGATAATTATTATCATTATCATTAATATCATTATTATTGTTATTACTATTATTATTTAAACTTTAGAATTATTACCATAATTATTTTTGTTACTATCATTATTATTTGTATTATTATTAATAATATTATCATTATTGTTATTAATACTATAATTATTATGATTACTGTTTCCATTATTATTATTATTATTATTATCATTATTATTATTGTTATGATTATTATTATCAATTTTATTATTATCATTATCACTGCTGTTATTATTGTTCCTATTGTCCTTATCATTATTATCAATATTATTATAATTATTATCATTATAATCATCATTGCTATTGCTATTATTAATACTTTTATTATCATTAATTAACATTAGAATTATTACCCTTATTATTCTTATTACTATCATTATTATTTTCATTTCTGTTTTTATTATTATTATTGTTATCATTATTACTATTTTCCTTACTATTATTATTAGTGGTAGTGTTTATGATTATCATTATTATTATTTTTATCATTATCATTATTGTTATTATTGTTGATATTGTTATTATTATCATTATCACTATGGTAAATTTCAAGTTTCAACCCGCCTCCGACTTTCGAAACCATTTTTTTTTTTTTTTTTTTTATAATCTCCCCTCGTAGTTTAACGCTGCTATGCTGTTGCTTTCCGTCGCATTTGACTCGTTGATGAGTAGCGGACCTTCTATTCCCCAAAAGCAAAGTTGATAAAATGTGTAAGAATCGGCTTCGCACTGTATTAAAGGGAGGGATTAGCATGATTTATAAAAAAAAAAAAAAGAAAAAAAAAAAAGAAAAAAAAAAACTAATAAAACTTAAAATCGGGTTTACCGAAACTCTACGGGGGCAGGAGCCATGTTTCACAAATGCATTTAGTGTAAACTGTGTAATGAAGAATATAAGCGAACACTTGTACATTATATCTCAGAGTGCCATGTGATACAGCCTTTCAGGCCACCTAGCATGAGGTACGGAGAACTATGTAACTACTTCATATCATCTGATGCCCTAGAAGATATACTTATGTTGTATCCTAAATTTGGAATGTAGTATCACATAACCGAATATAAAATGTATTAATGCTTTCCCACGCCCAAGCTATCTGCCGGCGTGGCAGATGAGTGGATAAAGGACTGTGCAATTGTTCCTTTCCTTAAACTGATATAAGTACTCATAGCAATGTTATAGGCTAAAATTCAAATGTAACACTATGTAATGTTATGACCATGCATTAAATGTACCACAGCTTGCCCACGCCTGTGCAGTTAGCCAGGGTGGTAAATAAAATAAATAAATAAAGGACTAAACTAAGCATTTACAGTATACAATTCTGCGGTTAAATCCAGGATTATATTTGCCCGATTGACGCACAATACAAATGATTCAAATCATGATTGGGCAAAAGCAACTTTTTAATAAGAAAATGCGTTTCGAAAGTTTCCTGATGACCGTCTCAAATTTATACCTAAGGCTTTATTAATAGTTCCTCAAATAACAACGGTATTTTATTGATTGACTGCGTTAACAAATGATACAAGGCAAACCCCCCCCAAAAAATGTTAATGCGCTACTGACAGTTACGTGTGGCGCAATCCTTACGGCACACGCAGTCTCCGCGAGTGTTATTTTCAAACACTTGCAAACTTTAGTAATGATTGTCGTCAAATATGGTAACCGTTCAATACTTATACTAGTCTTAAAATGTAAGATGGAACTTATTGACCTTTGCCTGAGCCAAAAATACTTCGGAGGTCGCGGCGGGACTTCAGGCCGCGCAGCTAAGCCTCGTCCGCGGAACTACGAAAGCTTTAGCCTGATTTCGTCGCGCGCGGCGACGACAGTCGTTAACTGCGGTCGGTTGCAATAGCCAAATCAGTAATAATTTGTATCAATAATGCATGTAGTATTATCCTATTAAAAGTATGTTTTTTTTTTATTACATTAATTGGCTTATTACTTGAAATGTACTTCGTGCAATAAGTATGTAGATGTCGCCGGTTCTCGTTAAACGTTACTTAAATTTTACTAATCTTATATCGTCCCCTCTGCTTTATTACGCTTCACCATAACATAACACGTAGTCCTCAGCGTAGTAATATTTCCACTTATAGGTGTATTTTGCAATTTGTAAAAAATTCTGCCGGCTTTTATATATTTTTTTCACACGTACATTTACTTGGGCACCGGACAGATACACACTGAACGTTTTCCATGGGCGAGGGCAGGGCTTTCCGAAAAAAAAGGTTTTTGATTGGTCAGATAACTAACTAGAATTTCTCAGTTTGTAACACCGTATAATCGCTAAGTTCTCAATAATTGGTCGTTATGCATGGTGTCCTTGTCTTACTGTTTCAGACATTAATAATTGTACGTGCGCGAAAAAATGGTATTTCTTTTGTATTACGTTTTTGTGTTGTTGTTTTTTTACCATATACATACAAGCAATCAGGTAAGTGTGAATTCTTACCTGATTTTAATCGCTCTCTGAAGAACTATCATCCAGAGGGACTGGGACAGGTGACTGGAGAATCCTTTCTGTCCCGTCTTGCGGCGGGTATATATCTGCCGCTTGTACAAAAAATGAATGGATCAGTGATTTTTCGTTATCTTTTATAAATAAATAACGGGCTTGACCCATTCTTTCAGGTCTCTCCACAACCTCTCAATATTTTGTGTGTGTGTTTGTGGGTCGTCTGGGTCTACACAGTTCTCCGAATGATTAATACTCAGATGTTTTTAACCATGGTGTTGTAGGTTACGGTAGGCAGCCCATCCATCACTGTATATCACACTGTCTGGTTTTATATATTTCTTAATAAGGGGTATGAGCGTGTCTGCAGTGCGGTCAGTACCAACCAATAGCACAATTAATTTCTTTTTACTCACTCAATACCCCCAAAGACCCACACCTGGCTCAACAGTCTGCCCCATCTTAACTATTACACCGGCACCTTCTATTGAATTTTGATTTTGTAACCAATATTCGATTACTTCAGAACAAAAACTCCTCCAATCTACGCTAGTTGGCTTAGAAATACCAATACATTTAATAATTTTTGCATAATCCCAATGTTTTTGTAGCCAATGATTAACTAACAAAATTACTTTAAAAGGTTCCAAATGTGTCCCCTCCAGAAACGTGCCTGTGTAATCGCTGGTCGAGAAAATGCAACTGTTACGCCGTTTTGTCTTTGCATTTTTTTTCCATCTGCCACAATACCACATATATCGATCTTCACGATATTTGCAAGGTAAATCGTAATGCGGGCAACTTACCGCTCTTGGCAAAACACCGTGTGCTCTCAGGAACTCTATAGCGTTATCTTTTTTTTTTCTCTCTCTCCAAAATAATCAGATATAACTCTATAGTAATGAAGGATCACACCCTACGCACCTGAGATCCATTTTGAGCAAAGATTTGGTATATTTACTTTCCTTGCCCACTATACATACGTGTGGCATAAATGGCGGCATGTGATTGGTTTATACTATTTCCTGTAATACTCTCTCGTGACAATTGTCACGCGCATGTGGTATACAAAAAAAGTTTCAAAAAGATTTGTTCTCGGTTCATGCGGTAACGTTGTTTTTGAAAATCGCGCGCAATTCTTCAGTTCCCTCTTGCCCCTAATATGGACCAGACACATCGATTTGCGCAGAGTAAGAAATGTCATAGTTACTACACATACTCGATTTTATGACGGTATTACTCGTGTATTGTCATATTATTTTATGCAGAAACAAAATCACCTTCATGTAAGTTTATGCGGAAATTATCAAATTACGGAATTAAAGTATTACAATAAATGAAACAAAATGAAACGGCATCATTGTTTTGTTTATAAATAGTAGGAAAGGATATCGGATGGCGATTTTTAGAATATTACTTGCGTGTCCAATAACTTATTTCTGATTTGCGACGG
>NC_061822.1:46689146-46691646 GCF_019202785.1 Penaeus chinensis | reverse complement strand
TTAAGGAAGGGGACTCGTTATAGGTGACAGTTCCGTAATTAGCATAGCATATTGACTGATAAGACAATGGCAGTGATACATTATACTCGAGTGAAAAAGTGAAAAGTGGAGGATTGTTCTTATCAGTCGGAGAGTATTTGGTTTTCTTTATTGTCTTTTGGTTAAAGACATATATATTTTGGTTAAAGAGAGCATCTATTTCATTCCGAGGAACGGGCAATCATTGCGAGTAGATCATTCCGTCCCACTGGTCTCAGGGGGAAGACCATTGTTCTGTTATAATAATAAGAAAGTATCTTTAATGTAGTCAGGGTTTTGTTGAGGAACAATATCATATATATTTCCCTTTATTGGTTAGAAAGCCATCTCTACGGCCTTTGCAACTGCTAAGGTAAGCTATCTACATCATGTCGTAAGTAAAATAAATTGGAGGGATTTCTCGTGGTTTCCTTCAAACTCAAAAACCCGGGTGGCGGAAATATATTTCATATTCTATATGGAAAATTGAACCCGACATTGGTAACAGACAGTATAAAATATTTAACCGACATTGGTGACGTTTAATTTTTACCCGAGATTTGGTGGCACGTGTTTTTTTAACCCTGAACATGACATTTGGTTGGCAGCGATTTTAGCTTGTGTTTTATCCGAAATGTATAATTTAAATTTTGCAAGTTGGTTTGTACAACTGAAAATTGTGGCAGTAATCAATATCAATGGAGAGTTTAAGTTTTATTTTGTGTTCGTACCCGGCAAAGTGTGATAGGCCTACAGAGTCATGTCATGATTATATGCACGTAATTAGGAATTCAGTTATATAGACAGCTGGATCAGCTAAAGGTGATGATTACTTGCATTGAGCTAAAGATAGCGTCCTGCTGTTTGTATAGCTATAACGAGGTGCTTAGTCAAAGGGGACATCACCTAAGTAATATCATAGTCCTATAAGATTGTAATTTATTCATCATGAACTCTGGAACTTTAAGTAAGTTTCTAGGTACAATGTCATCAATAAATATAGCAGAAAGACGTAAAGTCAATGGAGAAAACAAAAATTTGTCAACTTTAGATGTGGCTGAAGCTGTAGTTTTCGCTGCTCTGGAACTCACCACCACTAAAATGCTTTGGCTTAAAGCTGATGACATTCCTGAGTCAATGTTTCAGTAACAGATACAGTAGATTTTTTTTCTTTGTTTCTTTTATTTGAAGAACAATAAAAATGACAAAACAAAAAAAAAAAAATCTGGTAAAATATGAAACTGAACTGAGAACAATTAGTATGAATTAAAGAGATTTCTCAGGAAAACAGTTGTACTATCAGTAAAAGCTCACGAAACTTACTATAAGAGAATATGATATTGACTCACATCAGTTTGTTCATAAAATGAGGGGTAATTATATAGGACTGATAGATTATTTTGGAGAAGAATTACCTTATTTCCAGTTAACTGTCACAAACAAAACTAAGAAAATCACTCCTTGGGCACACAACACACTAGTAGATTTTTTGCAAAGACAAGGACTTCTCACTGGATTAGATCAGTGGTTCTTACGGGGGGGGGGGGGGGGGTCAGTAATTTCCTAGGGGGCGTGCGAGCCCTTAAGAAAAAACAGGAATTTCCCTAATTATGTTTCTCATTCACTTAACGAGATTATGATCAAATAATGTACTCCTGTACTTCTTGACACCTTCGCCGTGGACCTGTATACTGCTTGTTGGTGACTGGTGAGGCCCGTTCTCTCCCAGCCGTCTTCACACATCAATGGCAATAAGTGCCTTTCCCTCACATTTATTCTGTTAAGGCTGCTGAGGTATGCTTGATCTCAATTGTAATGTTTACCTAAAGATAGTAAGCAGCCATAAGTTTATTGGTGAATTGTGAACACGCGTGTGTTGCCCTGTTTGTTATCCGCGTGTTTTTAATTTCGTTTGTATTTTATCAGAAGTTGGTTGTCCTTAAGTCATGCGGTCGTTATGGTATTATTGTTTTTTTGATGATGATGTTACTTAATAATTATGTTGTGGTACCTATGATCATGTGCAGTTTATGATGATGTGATTTTTGTTAATGGTTTTGGGGTGTTTATGTTCATGTGGAGTTTGCTAGTGAATTAATGATGTTTATGATCTTGTGATGTTTGTTAATAATATGATGGTGTTTGTGATTATGTGATGCTTGTTAATGATATGATGGTGTTTATGATCATATGATGATTGTTAATAATATGGTGGTGTTTATGCTCATAAATGATTGTCGTCACTATCAGTGTTTACAAACTTTTCGATCATGTGTTTGTTATTAATCAAGTGATTGTGATTATCATTATGTGGTGTATAGGAGCACGTGGTGATGTTTATCATTACCTTACATGTGCTTTGTCTTTTGTTCACAGTTTTGTGTTGTCCACTGCACATCCGATAATTCGCAATGAGTGCAAAGAAGCGGAAGTATCTTGACAGATATATTCGATTTGAATTCGTGTTCCTCTAAAAGAGTAA
>NC_061822.1:46649146-46656646 GCF_019202785.1 Penaeus chinensis | reverse complement strand
GTGCCGATTGGGTTAAGGTGGGACAAGAAACAGATTATCAGGAATCATGCAGAGGAGGTAGAAGGCCATTTCTTAATAAATGACCTTCCTGCCTACCGAGCCCCCAGAAAGCTAAACTCCAAGCTCTCCTCACAGGCTACTGCAGTCCACTCACTGTTCAGATCCTATTGGGGTGCGAGAGTGTTGGGCTGAGTATTTCCAGTACTTATTTAAGGTTGATCCCCCAACAGTTAACTTGGATGCAGGTAGCGTCGATATGCCTTTGCCGGACCCAGCGAGGATCCACCTGCCCTAATTGAAATTAGGAAGGTGATCTCCAAGCTGAAGAGTGGTAAAGCAGCAGGTATCTGCAGAATCCCAGCTGAATTGTTAAAGGCTGGTGAGGAAAATATGGCAAGGGCTTTGCATACTCTGCTGGCTGCCATCTGGTAATCTGGTACCATTCCCCCTGACCTGTTTTGAGGGGTGTGGTTATCCTAAGTTATTCTTCTTTGGAAGGGGAAAAGGAGATCGATGAGACTACATTATACTGCTTAGTATACCAGGTAAATATTGGACTAGATATTGGACAGAGCTACTGTTCAAAGTCATTGTGGAGAAAGTATGGGCAATATCAAGATTACCGATGCTGACGATGTTGCTATTCTATCTGAGTCTCTAGATGCATTTAACAATAAATCAATGCCCCTGGTTCTAGAGGTTTCCTGAACCAAGATCAAGTTCCAGGACTTTATTACCCTGCAAGAAGAACCTGTTCAGTCGGTACGTGCTCACTGTGCCGAGAATGAAGTCACAGAGAACGTTACATACCTTGTCAGTGTAGTTCATGACCCATGGAATGTTAGACCAGGAAGTCAGTAGATGGATTCGGCTGGTAGCAGGGGTCAAGGCCACTGTCTCCAAGATTATTTGGAGATGCCGGTAGTACCTGTGCAGAAGGACCAAGATACGTGTTTTCAAGGCCCTGATACTGACAGTTTTATTATACAGTAGTGAAACCTAGACGGTATCCTGTGCCTTGGAATCACTTTTTTGATGCCTTCTGCAACAGGTCCTTCCGCCGGATCACGGGACCACGTGTTTGCCAGGCTTGTTTCCCACAGGATGATCCTGCCCACCAATTTATCTCTATTCGAAACAACCTTTGGTGGAGGAGGCCTGTGGGACGAGTTAGGAAGTTCTTTAGATCGATCCAATCTGAAGATATATATGTGCGTGTGCGAATGCATGTGCGCGCGCGCGCGCGTGTGTGTGTGTGTGTGTGTGTGTGTGTGTGTGTGTGCGTGTATGTGTGTGTGTGTGTTTGTGTCTGTGTGTGTGTGTGTTTGTGTGTGTGTGTGTGTGTGTTTATATATATATATATATATATATATATATATATATAAATAGATATAAATATATACATATATATATACATATATATACACATAAAAATATATATATATATATATATTTATTTATATATACATATATACACATAAATATATATATATATATATATATATATATATATATACATATATACACATAAATATATATATATACATATACATATATATATATATATATATATATATATATATACATAAATAGATATGTATGTATATATATACACATAAATATATATATATATATATATATATATATATATATATATATATATATATATATATACATATATATACACATAAATACAAATATGTGTGTGTGTGTGTGTGTATGTATATATATATATATATTTATATATATAATATAAAATAATATAATGCACACGCGTACACATTCATTCATATTTGCATATAAGTATGCTAGATACATATTTTGAAAAGCCGAAATATCGGTTATAGGTCAGGCAAGGGATGCAAGATTAACGAGAAAGAGACATTGAAGTGGAGACGACTAAAGAAGAAAAGAAACTTTGCCAGGGGGAAAGAGAATAAAGCGAAAGTGGAAAAGGACGAAGAAAAGAATAAGAACAATAGCAAATGGGAAAATGGTGTAGAAATGGGATTACTTGGGAAGAGAGGGAGAGGAAAGGGAGAACGAGACTATTATGTAGTTTCGGAATTTAGAAGTGTAGCTTTATATATATATATGTGTGTGTGTGTGTGTGTGTGTGTGTGTGTGTGTGTGTGTGTGTGTGTGTGTGTGTGTGTGTGTGTGTGTGTGCGTGTGTGGGTGATCAAGAAATGTATTATCCATGTCATATTTCTTGTGTGTGCTTGTAAGAACAATAATATAGTAACAATAATAATGATAGTAATAATAATAAAAATAATAATAATTATAACTATTAGAATAATAAAATGATTGCAACAATAACAGCAATGATGACTGTGATGATAAGATAATGTTACTAGGAACAAAAATACTGTCACTGATAATGATAAAGATTATTTTTATAATTATTACAACGCAGATGATGATTATTATCATAGTAATAGTAGTAGTAGTAGTAGCAATGATAATACTAATTTCAAAATAAAACAACAAACAACATTAAATAGTATCGAACATGACTATTATTACCAAACGGCAAAACTGAAAGTTTTTGACAACGTAACATATATAATTTAGATATATTTTTGTATGTAAAGTGGCAGACATAGACTGACAGAAAGTCAGAAATAGTGTAATTTGTATCATATATATAATTTAACTAATTAAAATTCTATCTAAAATTTCCTCTAGAGCGAGATCAAGAAGAGCTGCTCCCTGAGTTCGGTCAAAATCACCAGTGTATTTCAGCAGGCCAAGCTTTGAGTAGAAATTATTTTAGCTTTAAATGTTTTTATTTACATTCTTTGCTTATGATTGTTATAGTGTGACTTCCTAATTAAATTAAGACAAATCAGTACACAAAACAAGTAAAAATAAAATCGCCATTTATAACCGCCGCTCAGCCGTTGTCCATTCACAGAGGAATATTCAAAAACCACGGAACAATTAGCTTTTCCGTTTCCTCTATCGGTTTATCTACCTTTCTCTTTTTTTCTCTCTCTCTATCTTTCTCCTTTCCCATTCTCTCGTCCATTTTTCTCTTCCCTCTTTTCTTTTTTATTCGCCGACTCTACTTGTGTATCCCTCTATCTCTCAAGAAGTACACAATGGTTAGTTCTAATATGGGGAAGAAGAAAAAGTTAATCCTCTTTGCTTGTTCTCCCCTCCGAGCAACCCCACGGTTAGCTATTCCGGGTCGCCAACATAAAAAAAAAAAAATAGCAATACTCTCTTTCCTTTTTTACTTTTTGGGAGCATTTGGTCCAACACGTCAACACTTACATGGTTGTGACCGAGGCATTCTGCTTGGGGAATGGGGTGTAATTCTTTCACACACACACACACACACACACACACACACACACACACACACACACACACACACACACACACACACACACACACACATACTTACGTAATTACTCACTCACTCACACATACACACACATACGCATGCACACTCATACACACAAACACATACTATAGTCAGATACGCGCAAAGGTAAATCGTTACGATGTAGTAAGGCAACTCTCACCCCCAAACTACCGGCGTAGAAGTGGCTGTCTCAAGGCATAGGGGCGAGTTTAGTGTTGTCTTCTTGGTTACAATAGCGGCGGCCACTCATTTGCAATTTACCAACCAGGTACTTAATTAAACCAACATATATCTTAAAGTTAAGATATTCAGTAAATATGCAATAAAAGCATTATGGCCTCGTATTTAACTGGTCTAGCTATTTGAGTCCAGACATGGTGTAATCAACCACTTCCTTCGGCGTCCAGAAATCACAGCCGTGGAGAACAGCCCTCGCCTCTGTTCGAAGCGAACAGAGGCGATCCTGAAACAAACGGCGGGAGACTCTGAAAGAGTACTCACCATCGGAAAATATTTTCCGAGTATTGAGAAATTAATATCAAGTCGTAATTAATCAACGGTAGCCCTTGTTGTTTAATTGATATTTATTTTGCATTAGCAAACAGTCTGACGCATTATGTATAGTCCATATTATTGATTTGTTCTTGGGTTGCCACTTCGTCGCCCGGTCGCCTCCCGACGGAACGTCGCTACAACGTAACTGATTAATTTAAGCATTTTTTTTTATCAGTTTTACTTTTAATAGACTATTTTCGCTGATGTTCTGTGAAGCCTGTAGATGTCAAAGCGAATTAGATTATGAAATATCGTACTTTATAGAAATGTTGCATTATATTATGAACACCATTATTCTTGATTGATCTTATCATGTTTCATTTCATATCATCTGCTATTGCGACGTAACTAAGAGGGGATAGCCGGGGGTCGGTATATTTGGAAATACCCCCACCCCCTATAATTCAGAAAACATTTTTTTTTTTTTTTCCGGCAAACATGAATATCAGAATATCTTAATATCCATAGGAAACCCTTGTCCCGATTTTAAAGAAGCACTTTATAATTTCACTTGACTTTTACTACTTTAAGCTAGTGTCATTTGTCATTATTATTCCCTATAAAGGGAGACTTCACCTTCCATGACTCCTAAAATTGGCATTCTTGTTAGATTCAATACTTTCCTGCAAAATAATCAGCCTACTTTACCAATATCACTGATGAGAATGATATTCAAATTTTGGAATTTCTGAGAATCACCGATGAGTGGCGTGTATATCATTGGGGATGCAGGCAGATTTGCGCTCCTTTGCAATGGCGGAGCAGTCGACTCACAACGATGATGTTTTGGACCGTTCCCTGTACGCATGCAGGTCAATATTACACTAATTACATATTTTTATTGATATCAGTTTCTAACTGAAGTATAATGAAATGTTCTGTTTACCTAAAAATGGTGTTAGCAAAATGACAGAACTTCAGGTAAAGCTTTTTATTTGTCGTTATCATTAGTTTTCTTATATTATTGTACGTCGGATCAATATATGTACACAGATAACCCGCAAACGTTAAACGCATGACAATTTATTACTCCTGAAAGGAAAGTCCTTAAAAGAGTAATGAAAGACATCAGGACGACCGAAAAGCCTCAGGAGAGTAAAAAAAAAAAAAAAAAGAGGTCCCTGGCAAAATTCCGTAAACCGAACAAACTAGAGAGAAACCAGACAGAATCCAGGCAATTGCTCTTCAGAAACCAGCAAAATCATCACCACTGGCATCATGGTAGGATTCTGAGATCAGCCTCACTCCTTGATAAAATCATTCAATGATTATGGAGGTATATGTAGTTAGAATTACATAGTTCCGGACAATGCTCAGAAGCATATTTAATCTTAAGGTTCGTGATGATTTAGCATCGGGCAAAAGAAACAATTAATCAAAGTGATAAATTCTTAATACTGCAAAATACATCTACACATCCATATATGCACATATATATATATATATATATATATATATATATATATATACAGACACACATGCATATATATATATATATATATATATATATATATATATATATGTATGTATTAGGTGAAAACACTCTACCGTGTTAATACTATGATAGAAAAACCCACAATGTAAAACTAGATTTATTGAAAGTGAGACAACAGTTTCGGAATCCACCTGGATTCCATCCTCAGGTCTGGGGATGGAATCCAGGTGGATTCCGAAACTGTTTTCTCACTTTCAATAAATCTAGTTTTACATTGCGGGTTTTTCTACCATGTGTATATATATATATATATATATATATATATATATATATATATATATATACACACACACATACAGTGCTGTATATGTGCGGTATAAAAAAGAGACTAACATAATCACAACTTTTTTTTTTTTATACACAACCATTATTCCAATATATGGATAGATTCTTTTTTAAATAACTACCTTGTTAGGTGCGGTTCAGGGTCAGGAATGAACTGCACGAAACGACAGTGGTAAGAAGTGCGGATGCAGATGTGAAGAATAAAGCGCAGGGATAGAAAATTGAGGGAGTCTCAGAATTCATGTAGTAGTCTTCTCAGGGCTTGACTGTTTCATCAAGTGAATAATTATTAGCTCTTGTTCAAATATATGCACCCATGCTTCTTCATATGCAGTCTTGGTCCTCTAACGATTAACAGAACTGAAATGCGTCCCTTAAAAAATATTGAGACTGGCACCTCTTCCTCATATTATAATAAAGGACATGTGAAAACTATTGTAAGAACTAAACAGGAATATGTAAGGCATTAAAAGACTAATGAAAAACCCTAATTGACTAGCATATACCACTGAAAAAAATAACGATATACCTAATAAAAGACAAAGGAAGAAATCAAAATCTAAATTCTAATGTTAAAAAATAAGCTTTTCAAGAGAGGAGAAGGACATAGAAGTATTCAGAAAATACAATAAAAGACTAACAAAAGACGTGGAGACGAATGATAAATCAGAAAGTCTCTTCCAAAGCCTAAGCTCGTCTCTCGAAATTTATAGACTTCTTCTGTGTACGTGAATCAGTGCTGAAGGATCAGTCACCTTTTCACTGCGTTGGCGTCCACCTCTGATCATACATAAATCCCTCTCAGCCGGCTGCGATTTCGAGGAAGTCAGATTTTTGCGGGGCTGTACAAAATAATTATCTCATGGAATTTTATTTTCCCAGTTTTATGACAGTTTTATAGTCTTATGTTATTCTTTATAATGGCATTGGTATGGGAACTAATGTTAAGAATAGCGTATTATACACACATATATACATACATATATACACACACACACTCGTATTTTTATATGTGTATGTGTAAATATATGTGTGTGTGTGTATGTGTGTGTGTGGATGTGTGTGTGTGTGTGTGTGTGTATGTGTGTGTTTGTTTATATGTGCATATTTGTAACGTATATATATATATATATATATATATATATATATATATATATATATATATATGTTTATATATATGTATACATATGTATGTGTGTGTGTGTGTACATATATGTACAAATATATATATATATATATATATATATATATATATATATATATATGTATATATATATATATATATATATATATATATATATATATATATATATATATATATGCATATATATACATACACATATACATACAATACACACACACACATACAGCACACACACACACACACACGCATACACACACACATACAGCACAAACACACACACAGACACACATACACACACACACACACACACATATATATATACATATATATATATATATATATATATATATATATGTATATACACATATACATATATATACATATATATGTATATATATATATATATATATATATATATATATATATATGTGTGTGTGTGTGTGTGTGTGTGTGTGTGTGTATGTATATAAATATATATATATATATATATATATATATATATATATATATATATATATATATATATATACATATATATATATATATATATATATATATATATATATATATCGTGTTTGTGTGTGTGTGTGTATATGTATATGTATATATATATTTATTTATTTACATATGTATACATACATATAC
>NC_061822.1:46639146-46644146 GCF_019202785.1 Penaeus chinensis | reverse complement strand
AAGAGAAAATTATAATGCGAATTAGCAATTACCTTCAGGCAAAAATAAATAATATACATTAATATACACTATTCCTGAGAGACCCCGAGCATATTGATGATTACAAACTCTCGGTAATTTAAGTATTATATATCCAAAAATTATTTCCTATGATTTTAACATTTTAACATTCAGTTCTACATTTGAATTATTGTTACATGCATTTTTTTCGGAAGCAGTTGAGAGAGGGGGGGGGGGGGTAAGCAAAATCATTAGGCAAAAATTATAATTTTATTCAAAAGTAAATCTATGTTAACATACATACGGAACAGTTATTGATCATCGAAATAATAATTCTTGAAAAGATTGTCTCATTGGACATTTGGCATCAAAGAAAGTTATAGTAAAACAAATTACATGCTGCACTGCTTGGTCATGAAGATAAACAACCACCAAAACGTTTGTCGACTGTCAACTCAATTTACATTTATCTTATATTTGATTCAAGATACTGATAGAGCATTGAAAACAAAGAAAGTACTAAACAATTAAAATTCCTCGATATTGAATATGGAAACAGCATGTTATGGTCAAATAGAGGTTTCTCTCGTTTCTGTCAAACCTGTACGAGAGAATTGCAAGAGCATTGTAACTTACATTGTCCTTTACAATGTGTGACGTCATAACATGGCAGCTAATTTTGTTTCGAGTATCGCCTTCGGAAGCCTGATGACGTATGATAACACTGTAAACTGTTTTGAGTATCCAGCCCCTGGTTGTTGCTTTCAATGAATGTCTATTAACATATGTCTGTTTATTCCCATCGCTCTCTTTCCCGTTATACTGAGTAAGCGTTTTTTTTTTTTTTTTGTTTTCCTAGCAGTGTATCCCGAAAATCTGAGTTGTCTTCGCTTTACTTGTTTCAGTTTTTTATGTTTTGTTTTTTTGTTTCTATGTGTGTTTGCTTATTGTAATACTTGAGTGTTTGTGTCTTGCTGTCCAGTGGATCCTAAGCATTCTGCATATCACAAGGGCCATGTTTCACATCGGTATATTAAGACATCTTCTGTTCTTGTCATAGATGTTAATCAAACATCAAAGTTTAATTCAGATTTCTAATGAGCATGTGCAATGGCAGCATCCAGGATTAACTTACAATTCACCTCCAAACTAGGCTTTACTTTTAAGCTGAAAGTTTAATCCTGCATATGCACAGTATGAGCTAGTTAAACTCATCATTCATGTATAAATACGTAATTACATCTTCTCCATAGAAAGGATGAAATTGAGTTGCCGTTAATATTTATAATAAGCAATAACGAAACCAATTCTGACATTTTCATGTCAACGATGTATGTAAAGATTCATCAATACATATTTTTATATGGTATGAAGTAGTCTGAATCCTTGGAAGGTCTCTGGCCTAGGTTACTACAGTGGGATATAACTGCATAAATAACTCTCAACATTGAAAAGAATACCCAACAGAGAATTCCAGTCGACAGACACAGAAAAGGCATGCTTATTTTGAATAAAAAGGGAAGCTTTTACAAACATGACATTTCAAAGTAAAATCTTCCTGATACGTTAAACTAAAGTGACTTCAAAACCAAGTGGACATTTGTCATCATGATCCTCACTAGCAACATCCTGAAAAACTACCCTACGCGTACCCTGCGATCACAACACAAACATTTCATTATCAACATGAGTATATGATATGACACTTGTAGATGGGGAATGCTAATGGTCATTATACAAATACGCATCTGTGTAAATACTATGGATTTGGACTAACTTTAATCTAATTATCTTTTATGACTCGTACAGAAGACCCCTGGAGTGTCATTCTGATTCTTATGTTTAGTTTAGGGTTGCATAAGTGCTCTCATTTTCTGAGAAGTTGTTTTTGCAGTTCATACACTTTTCCGGATTTATGTAATACAACGACCAACTATTGTTTACTTGTTAGATATTGTAGTTATTTATTTTGATGTTGCATACAGGAACCACATTGTTCTTGGGTACTACTATTGTTTCAGACCATATCGTTCTCTACCTTTGTTGAGTTTACCAAATTTTGTCTGCTGACAAAACTGTGTCATTTGCATACCTAATACAATTAAAGTTTACATCTCCCATCTTCATGACTTCAAAATGTTGTATGCTTGAGCATTATCTCCCCTCCATTCTTATTTTCTTTGGTCAATGTCCATTGCTGCCCGTTGATTCCAGTAGAGATTTCTGAGTAGTCTTTGTCATCAATTTCTGTGTTTGCTAGTAATTTTAATAATTATTAGTGTTGTAATTTCTCATAGACCTTTTCATAATATATAAAACAAAGGGAAATTGTTTTCTGCATTTCTATTGCCATTCACATATGTTTCTCATGCATATAGTATTTGTTGTGATTTTGTCTTTCATATATCCTTATTGCTCTCTCTTTCAAGTCCGAGTTTGATTCTTGCAAGTATTACTTCTAGGATAATTTTTGTTATGTGGCTTATTTGGCAGTGTGCTGCCTGCATTCAACTATCCCTGCTATCATTGATATTGTTATATAAACCCATTTTTTCTAGTATGATTCTTTTGTTGTGGACTTTGCGACCCATTATTTCTCCATAAGCACTTCCATTAAGTTTTTTTTTTGATGATTGTAATATTTGTTTGGTTTTGACAGGTGTCGCCAGCACGTTCCTATGCCTGAAAGCATCGCGGATGTTTAAACGAAGTTTTCTTTTTCTCCTTACACCAGTCAACCCACCTTTTTCCAAGTTCAATACATTCTCCAAGCCCGGAGAGCCCTAAGAATGTTCCATGTCTTTCATTCCCCACGTTGGCATTTAAATATCCCATTAGTATTGTGATTTCTTGTGGCATACTATTATGACTCTTATTGTTGCTATGATTAATATAATATATATATATATATATATATATATATATATATATATATATATATATATATATATATATATATATATATATATATATATATATATATATATATATATATATATATATATATATATATATATATATATATATATATATATATATATATATATATATATATATATATATATATATATATATATATATATATATATATATATATATATATATATATATATATATATATATATATATATATATATATATATATATATATATATATATATATATATATATATATATATATATATATATATATATATATATATATATATATATATATATATATATATATATATATATATATATATATATATATATATATATATATATATATATATATATATATATATATATATATATATATATATATATATATATATATATATATATATATATATATATATATATATATATATATATATATATATATATATATATATATATATATATATATATATATATATATATATATATATATATATATATATATATATATATATATATATATATATATATATATATATATATATATATATATATATATATATATATATATATATATATATATATATATATATATATATATATATATATATATATATATATATATATATATATATATATATATATATATATATATATATATATATATATATATATATATATATATATATATATATATATATATATATATATATATATATATATATATATATATATATATATATATATATATATATATATATATATATATATATATATATATATATATATATATATATATATATATATATATATATATATATATATATATATATATATATATATATATATATATATATATATATATATATATATATATATATATATATATATATATATATATATATATATATATATATATATATATATATATATATATATATATATATATATATATATATATATATATATATATATATATATATATATATATATATATATATATATATATATATATATATATATATATATATATATATATATATATATATATATATATATATATATATATATATATATATATATATATATATATATATATATATATATATATATATATATATATATATATATATATATATATATATATATATATATATATATATATATATATATATATATATATATATATATATATATATATATATATATATATATATATATATATATATATATATATATATATATATATATATATATATATATATATATATATATATATATATATATATATATATATATATATATATATATATATATATATATATATATATATATATATATATATATATATATATATATATATATATATATATATATATATATATATATATATATATATATATATATATATATATATATATATATATATATATATATATATATATATATATATATATATATATATATATATATATATATATATATATATATATATATATATATATATATATATATATATATATATATATATATATATATATATATATATATATATATATATATATATATATATATATATATATATATATATATATATATATATATATATATATATATATATATATATTTATGATTTATTGCTGTTGTCGTTATTTTTATTATTATATTATTAATGATATTATAAATATTGTTATCAGTCTGACTGTTGCTATGATTACAATCATAATAATTGTTGTTGTTATTCCTACTATCACTATTATCACTACTACTACTAATACTACTGCCACTATTCCTAATAATAATACTGCTTCAGCTACTATGAATATTATTTTTAGGCTTATTTTTTTTCATTATCATCATCCATATTGTCATAATTATTGGGTTTATTATTATCATTATTACTATTAATCTTTTAATTATTCTTTTCTTGTTGTTATTATTATCGTTATTGATGGTAGTAGTCGTAGGAGTATTTATTAATTGTTATCATTACTATTATTATTGTTGTTGTTATTCAGCCGAGATGGTGACACCCAAGACCAATACGTGGGATTCCTTGGTGACCATTTTACATAAAA